>NW_006913456.1:20613-21662 GCF_000464535.1 Endocarpon pusillum Z07020
AAGTAAAAGGGTGTCTTATAATTTCTGAGGTTCTTTTAATTCTTTCTTCTGTGATGCCTCTATCTACTTCGCGCATTAGCAAACCTTCCCCTTGTGTTGATGGTCAGGCTCTTGCTACAAAGATAGCCCTCTGGGGTTGTTGGATTAACATGCCTTGTTCGGTATACAAGCGTGACAAGAAGCTGTATTTCTTTTTGTTACATTCCTTAAAGTGTTTGTATTATATAGCAAAGGGTGTTTCTTATAACAGAAACTATTTAGAAGATACGTTCTAGAAGTTAGAGTCAGAGCGGACTTGTCTAAAGGCTACTTATTCTCACGCTATTACAGAGGTGTTACGCTTTATTACTAAAGTAACGAGTTTAGATTAGTATATTAAGTCTTTAAAAAAGGCTCAAGGTTAAATGATTAAGCAGGAAGCTCTTTCCTTAGAACAGGAAGAGCTTTATCAAGGGTTGTAATCTAATGCTGTCAGGGTTAACGCCCTTAATAAGCAGGAGTTGGCTACCCTGATGTCTTTTTCGCCTGGTCCGGGTTCTGGCGGTAGTAATTCGTAAGTATCTTAGGGTTAAGATTTGTTTTTGGTTCCTATATATTTTTTAAGTCTGTATATCCTGACTATTTAATCAGGTAATAGGGTTTACTATTAATGTCTTATCTGTCTAAGACTTTTTCTACCTTGTACTCTTAGTCCTGAGTTTTATTGTCTAGTTAGATTTCTGTAGGTCTTGCGTTCTTTAGTATTAGTTCTAACAATAAGATATAGAATACTAGGTGTATCCTTATTTTTGTAAGTAGTTATAGTTTATATATTACTTTTCCTAAGACTTTCTTAATCAGATATAGTCTTAACTTTATATAGTCTAATTTTAAACTTAATTATTTAGTTTTAATGTTTTTTCTTAAAAAGTAAATTACGTTCTCTTCTTTAAAGGTTAGTCTTCTAATCCTTTTAGAGTTATAATATATTACAGAATATATTATAATAAATTTAATATCTTTTAATAATTCTTAATATAATTCTTTTATTATTTCTATTATTATAAATG
>NW_006913456.1:22091-30737 GCF_000464535.1 Endocarpon pusillum Z07020
ACGACGCTCTTCCGATCTTAATAGTCTCTTATTTATATTTAAGTTTGTTTAGTATAAATTAGAAATTATTTTAGATAATATCTTATAATTTATATAAATATATTATAAAAATATATAAGTTATATTTTTAGTTATTAAAGATTTAAGGTATAGTATAAAGTAAGCATATTTCGTAAGTCTATTAGTAATAACTAGAATACTATTATACTTTACTTTTATTATTTAGTCTTATAATAATAGTAGCTTTATAATAAAGTCTATTATTATTACTTCTTAAGCTCCCTCTAGTACTTTTAATAACTATATTTTATTATATAGTTTGTGTCTTAAGTACTTTATTTTCTAATATATATTATACTTATTTATTTATTCTTAGACGAATTTATTTATCTGTAGAAAGTAATATAATCTTAAAATTTATTTAAGTATCTTATTAATCTTTTAATGTCTAGCTAGTATTTCTTTGTAATACTTATAAAGTATTATATCCTTTGCAGAGTTGGCTATATATACTAGTCCTTTATATAAGATTAGTCTGCTATCTTATATTTTGAACGCTAGGTAGTTTTCAGATTTCTTTTTAATTTCCCTTATTAATCTGTCTTTTTAATACGCTCTAATTAGCTGTCTTTCTTAGTCTTAATCAGAGATTGTGAAAGTAGCTATAAGTACTAAATTATTATATCTTATTAATCTATCTGGGTTTAATTATAGTATTAATCTAGGTAGTACTTTAGTATCCTTAGAGTAATTTATATGTTTGCTAAGCGCATTTGCTTTTATATTATTATTCTCTTTTCTATAAGAGATCTTAAAGTTATATCTTAATAATATTTCTGACTATCTGACTTGTCTCTTATTAAGTTCTTTAGTTGTAGTAAAGTAGAGTAGATTCTTATAATTTATATATATCTTTACTAGGTACTTAAATCCTTCTAAATATACATGTTATTTATTAAATATTATTATAATAGCTAAGAGTTCTTTATTATAAATCTTGTAATTAAGTTCTGCTAAAATCATCTTTCTTAAATAGAAGGTAACTAGCCTTAGTTGTCCTTTGTTATCTAGTTAACTTATACATATTTCTATAGCATAGTCTGATGCATCTGTTTCTAAGACTATTTGCCTCTTTAGGTTAAATGTCATAAGTATAAGAGTAGACATGAATTATCTCTTTAGCTCTTGAAATAAAGACTCTGCTTCTATTTCTTAATGGAAGAGTTAATCTTTCTTAGTCATCAAAGTTAGTAGCGCTATAATCTTTGAGTACCCTTTAATAAACCTCTTATAGAAGTTTGCAAATCTAAGGAAAGATTATATTTCCTTAATATTCTTTAGTTAAGGCTAGTCTTATACTGCCTTAACTTTAGATTTGTCTATCTAGATTCTACTTATAGTTAGGATATAACCTAGGAACTTTACTTTCTTCTTATGAAATTCATACTTCTTTAGTTTGACTAAGAGATATGCCTTCTTTAGAGCACAAAGCATCTACTTTATATGGCTCCTATGTTCTTTTTCTGTTTTTAAGTAAATAAGGATATTATTAAGGTATGCTATAGCAAAGATATTTAAGAATTCTCTTAAGACATTATTAACTAAGGCTTAGAATATTACAGGTATATTTATTAACTTAAATAATATAATAAGGTATTTATAGTAGTTATATTATATACAAAACGTAGTCTTTTATTCTTCTTCTTCCTTTATTCTGACTAGATTATATACTCTTTATAAGTTGAGCATTATAAATTATTTTGCTTTGTAAATTCTATTATAGAGTTCTGAGATAAGTAGTAATATATATTAATTCTTGATCATGATTATATTTAGCTGTTTGTAGTTTATATATAATCTTAACTTTCTATTAGGTTTTAATGTAAACAATATCAGATAACTAGCTAGAGATATTAAAGGTCTAATAAATCCTTTTTTTAAGTTTTTGTCTAAGTATTCTCATTTCCTTTAATTCTTTTTCTAAAAGTTAGTATATTAGTTTGAATACTAGTTTAGTTCTAGGTTCTAAAGGTATCTTATAGTCCTAAGGTTAATATTTAGGTAAGGCTGTACTTTTTTTATCTTCCTTAAATAACTTCTTAAATTCCTTATATTTTAGTAGGTAGTTATTAAGATTGTTTAAAGCTTCTAAGGTTATAAGTTATATTTATATAGCCTTGGTAAAGTGTGCTTATATATTAGGTATCCTATACTTATAATTATGGAATATCAGTATATATAACTTCTAATTAATCACTAGGTGTTATAATATATTAACTAAGGTTTCCTTAGTATAATGTTATATTTGATCTAAATGACATTTATTACTATTTCTTTATAATAATCCTTAATCTGTAATCTTAATAGTTGCGTTTCTGTAGTAATCTGACCTTGTCCTTCTTTGACAGATGATCTATTAGCTAGCCTTAGCTAGTAAAGGTTCTCTTTGTCCTTAGTAAGAGTTTAATTCTGAAGTATATACTCTTATAAGATGTAGTTCTTTGTAGCTCTTAAATCTATTATGATCTTTGCCTTCTTGTTATTTAGAAGTATATATAATATTATGTGTTATAAGTAACGTATGTCTAACATTATAATTATTTATAACCTTTTTTTCACGTCCTTTAGGTTATCTTTTTAAAGGACTTCCTAGTTTTTTGACTCTTTTAGTGCCTTATAAATATGTATTCTCGTAATCTGGCATCTAAGTGTCTTATAGTAAGGAGTTCGTACTTCCTTAATATTTATTACTAGGTAAATATTCGAACTTTTTCTTTCTTTCTTAGTATAATTTCTAAAATATGTATATTCCTTGTACTCTTTATAGTAAGGGCATGACTTATCTAAGCATAAAAAGTATCTGTAAGGTTCTTACCAAGTACAGTAATCTGAAACTATAGCAAAAGGTTTCTTGACTTTAGCAGGTTCTGCCCTCCTTAAATCGAATCCCTTAACGTCCTTATCATTTTTGATTTCTTTTTGTATTAGGCTCCAAGTGATAGTCTCTCACCTGTGTTTAAGTTTGTTCAGTGTAATGCTATCTTGAAGGTCTCGCCTGTCTGACCCTTAATATGCGTGAAATTCGCTTTTGTTATAGTTTAGGCATTTCTTCTTCTTGCAAAACTTAATTATAAATGCTTTCTCTTGTTCCTTAGATATTACGTCCGGATTATAATAATATATTTGTGTTCTGTTGCTAGTCTATAGTCTTAATTAAAGTATTTAATTCTTATTTATAGATTTATTAATAATTAGATATAATCTAGTTTCTTAACTTTTAAGATCTTTATATAGCTCTTTATAGCTTTAGATCCTGGTTTTTTATTATTATTATCTACTTTATACTTTAGTTTATTATTATTATATATAAAAAGAGTATTAAGTAACTAATATAATCTTGGTTTCTGTAAGTACTACTCTATATTATCTTTATTACTTAAATATATAACGTAGTTATTATTATAATAAGCGGTCTAAAATAATAGATTATATATAGTGTTTTAGGCGTGCTTCTCTTTAGCTATTCCTGTAGTGTTTTCTTAAGGTCATCTTTTTTGCTTATGAATTTCTTGTCTGCCTAGTTCTTTCTTTAGGGCTTATAACTTTCTTCTTCCAGAATTTCTTTTGTAGCGCCTAACTCTTGATTCTTTTTATACTCTTTAGCGTAATAGCTAGGCTTTCTGCATATTAGGCATAATCCTTTTTTATGTCGCTCTGTTTATTGTTTTCTAGAAACTCTTTACTTGCTCTTTTTATTCTAATGTTTCTTAGGTGGTCCTAGTCTTTTCCCTTTCTTAGTTGCGTCCAGGTCTATTAGCATACTTTGTCCTGTAGGGTAATGCCCTAGGGTTCTATGTTTTAGACGTTATATGTTAGCTTGATATCGTACTGGAAATGCGATATAGTTTTTCTTCTAGCCTTTTTCGAGTTGTCTTTTATAATTCCGGTTGTCTATTTTGATCGCTATTTCAATCAAAGGTGATAATTCGCTCAGTCAGTCAATCTTGGATAGATTATCTTTTACTGAATCCTTTAGTCCTTTGTAAAAGATAGCTGCTAGTGCAGCATCCTCCTAGCAACTTGTGAGGCGATCTGGTAAAACTTAGAAGCGTAGTCTGCAGCGGATCCCTTCTGCCTTATGCGTAATAGGTCTCGTTCGGCTTCCTTGACTGTATCCACGTCCTTATACACTTATTTAATCTTAACTACAAAATTAGCAAAACTATAGAAGATTTGTTGTGTATCTAGTTCTTGATCCTCTAATGCTTCCTTAAGCTTGTCCTTAAGGTAGGGTTCAAATTAGTTATATATAGCCCCTTAAAGAAAGATAGCTATATATAATACTTTCTTTTTATTTATGTTTACTACTTATATATAAAATAAGAAGTTAATTTTTAATTAGTGTTTAAGAATTCTTAAAGTCTCTTTCTGTCTCTATAGAATAGGTCTAATAATGTAACTTTGAATTATGCGTTCCTTCTTCAGCCCTTAATAATAGCAATAAGTCCTGAGGCTATTAATATAGTGTATACCTTAAGTAACGTATATAATATCTGTTTAATTATACTTAGTATTCTTAAGAGTTATAGAATAGGTTTAGTAGTATAACTTTAAATTATGTATTTCTTTCTTAGTCTTTAATAACAGTAGTACTTATTAGCCCTAAGGTAATTAACATAATATATATCTTTAAGTAATATATATAATATCTGTTTAATTATACTTAGTATTCTTAAGAATAATAGTTAAAGTATTAGGGCTTAACTAGTTAAGATAAGTCTTAACTAAAAGCTAGGTCTAAAGAGTTAGTTAGGTAGAACAGGAAGTATAATAAACAATACTTAAGATGTCTTTAACTTAGGTATAAGCTGATAACATGAGTTGATTACAAAGACTATGAAACTATCTAGGAAATAAGCGTACTTATATAGGCTAGGAGATTCGTGCTCTCAAGTGCTTACGACGGAACACCTTATAGCATTACTCATGCAGATTCAGGTCTGACCATGTGTGTAGTTTAGGGTCCAGTCTTGTCTACAGCAGACTATTAGAGCCATCTAGCTAATTCAAATTTTTAGCTCTGCAGCAGGGCCATGGAATGGCCGACCAAATTTGTATAAGGGATTCTATAATTATGCTTGCCACATAATATCTGTATATAGAGACTTATTGTTGCTACTAAATAATTAATTGCTTAAGTAAGCTTCTAAATAGCCATCCTTAGTATTGCGTAACTGTTTCGTCATAACTAAATTGGGTATAGAATAGGTTTAAGATACTATACAAAGGGCCTTTTTCCTCTTTCTTTTTCTTTATCTCTTAATGATGGTATCACCATTAAAGGAAATAATAGTACCGCTGTTAAAAGAGAATATTATTATTGTGTTGTTATTAATGTCACAACTATTACACAAAGAGGCCTTGTAGAGGGGCCGCAGGAGGGCTGTAGAGAGACTGCAGAAGAAGGTGAGAGACGTTGTAATAGATTATATCTCCTTCTCTTCCTTCTCTCAAGTCGTACTCTTCTTCTTCTTCTTCAAACGTAGAACTAGCAGGCTATAGAAGTGCTTCTAATCTATATTATTACTCTTCTCCTCCTCCCCCTCCTCCTCCCTCTCCTCCTTACCCTCTTCCCTTTCCTTTATCTCCTTTACCTTCTTCTCCTGAGTAAATATATCCTTTTTCTTCTCTTTCTTCTTTAGTTTTAGAGTTAAGAGTTAAAGAAGGGCATTAGCTTCTTTAAATGCTTAATCTAACTTTATAATAAATCTATTAAAGGAGTTATTAGTACTTAAATAAGCTTATTTATAAAATTTAGCTATAAAAGGCTCTGACTCTACTTTAGTAAGTTGCTTAAATTTAAGAATTCGTTATAATTTAGATTCTATATAAAGAATAAGCTTAGTATCCTTCTTCTTCTTAATCTTTTCCTTTTTAATATTAATAAAGTCTTTATTAAATAACTTTCTCTTTAGCTATTTAAGAAAATTAAGCTTTATCAGACTGACCAAGCCCCTTACAGATACTATTAATAATTAAGAAGAATATCTCCTTAATATTAAACCTTTTATGCAATAACTCTTTAAGAAAAAATCCCTTCTAAATAATACTTCTGTCATCTTTAAGCAATATCATTATTTATTAATAAAATTCTAGTCATCCTCTAGCCGATAATTATCCTAACGATCTATAATGTATGAACGCCACCTTTAATCTCAAGAAAACATAACCTCGCCTCAAGAACGCCTGCTATAACAGCTGAAATATTTTGCCTGTCAAGAGAATTATAAATGGCGGAACTGCCCTTACATTAAGGAGCATATAGAAGAGATCAGAGAGATCGTCGACAGGGCTTAAGCAAGTTGACACAAGGGGAGCAAGCCGAAGGCGAGAGTAATCAAGGAAGAGAGTATAAGCGCAAAGGACTTCTCCTCTGATTCTGAAGGCGGAGCAGAAGTCTATCTTGCGGCACTAGAGACACTAACCTATAAGACCCCTAAGTGGATTGCTAATACTAGTGCATCTAACTATATAACTAATCAGCTTTCTTTCTTTAAAGAATCCTTAAGAAGAATTAAAGAGATAATAATAAATTTAGTAGACTTAAGGTTACATATTTAAGGAGCAGGATATGCCTAAATATATATAAAAGGAAAAGTAATAACCTTGTCAAATATATTATATATATCTAGTCTAAGTGCTAGCCTTCTTTCTAGCTCTTTATTATATAAATTAGGGCTTTTAAGTAGTTTTAATAAGAAGGCCTTATATATATAAGATCAGAATAATAATATAATCCTTAAAGCTATTAGATATAAAGGTCTTTATATTATTAATTAAATAAGTTCTAAAGCAACAAAGTTTATTTATCTTATATAATCTACTTTAGTAAATTTAACTATATATAGTATAGCTAAATCTAATATATTATTAAAGCCCTTTACCTTAAAAAAGATACTACTATAAATTATAGTCTGTAATGCCTTCTCTAAGCTACTTGCTAATTATAGTTAACTAATAGTCTCTAAGAAAGCTATAACTAATACTACAAAGGAATAATATTAATTATAGCACAAAAGATTTGTCTATATAAAAGAGAAGAAATTACAGAATTTATATAAGATTATAATACTATAAAAAGCGATTTATAAGCTAAGTAAGATAGACATCTGTAAAGTATGTAATCTGACTAAGATAAGAAATTAAACAAATGCTTAAGTCTCTTAGTATAAGGTTAATCTTCTTAATCTTATATTAATTAATATTTATAGCCTCTTTCTAATAGTATTTAGTAGCGCCTAATACTTTCTAGAGATTATTAATAACTATTTTAGGAAGTTATAAGTAATCTTAATTAAGGATTAAAAAGAAGTAAAGGATTACTTTAAGAAGTAGCATTAGAGTAAAGAACTTATTATAAGGATAAAGTTAAAGATAATCTAAAGTAATAATGCTAAAGAACTTAAATAAACCCTTAATAAATAAAGCCAACAAATAAGAATTAATATATAATATACTATCTTATATACTTTAAGTCAAAACAATATAGCTAAATATATAATTCAGATAATAAAAAACAATATCTAAGCAATATTAAAGGAATCTGAGTTACTACTTAAACTATAAAATGAAGCAGCAAAGACTAAGGCATATATCTGTAACCAGACTATAGTTGGCCTAGAGATAAATAGATAAAGAATCATCCCTAAGGAAGCCTAGACTAGAACAAAACCCTTAATTAATCATATCCAAATCTGAGGATATAAGTATTATTTGTATATAAATTCAAAGTTACTACCAGCATTAAAGAGATAAGACAAGCTGATAAACTAGGGCTGAGTAAGAGTATTTATAAGATATAAAGAGAATACGACAAAGTAGTTTTATATTTATATACTAGATCTCAGATATATAACTCGTTCCTTAGTTATAACATTTAATAAACTCTAAAAAAGTAAAACTATTGACCTTTATATAAGAGGGATCCTTAATTCTCTATTAGATTATATATTAAAAAGACGACCTTGAAAGAAGCCTATTACTAATTAAGATACTAAACTAAATTTAGTTATATTATATATAATTAACTTAATTAATTAGGTATTTCTTATACTAATAACAAAGGAAATTAACTTATTAGTAAAGGCACTTATTAAAATATTAATTAAAGTTTCTTTAATACTAGATAATTAGAAAGACAAAGAGATTATTATAATAGAAATAAAAAAAGATGCTAAAAAACTAGGTCTTTAATAATAAATAAATAGACTTACTAAGGCAAGATTATAAGTAATAAGTAAGCAAACTTAAAATAATAATAAAAATAAGTATTATAAATTATAAGATTAAAAGATTATAAGAGCATATATAGTACATTAGCAAAAGATCCTAATTCTAATAACGTATAAGTAGGCAATCTTAGACTTTATCTTTAATATAGATTAGACTAATATAATTAAGTAAGAACTTATTATATTATAAGTAAATAGGATCTAAAAACAAGTTATCCCTTTTATAGAATCTAATATTATTCTAAGCAAATAAGTATTTAATATTAAGTATATAAAAAATAAGGGAGTAAATTAATTTAAAACTAGACTTATAATTTAAGGTTTCTTATAAGTCGCACAATTCTTACTGCCATCT
>NW_006913456.1:31933-39487 GCF_000464535.1 Endocarpon pusillum Z07020
AATAGCTGTTCCTAATCTGTATACCCCTTTAATACAAATAATATTTATATAATTAAAAAGATAATAAAGTACTTTAGTATTATTAATAAAAAGTATATTATTTATATTATTATTAAATAAATAAAGCTTAATTCTCTTAAATAATTAAAAGAAGAGCTATTTAACAAAGACTTTATTAGTATTAAAAAGAAAAAGATTAAGAAGAAAAAGAATACTAAGCTTGTTTTTTATATAGAATCTAAATTATAATAAATTTTTAAATTTAAGTAATCTACTAGAGTAGAGTCAGAGCCTTCTATAACTAAATCTTATAAATAAGCTTATTCAAGTACTAATAATTCCTTTAATAGATCTACTATAAAGCTAAATTAAACATTTAAAAAAGCTAATGCTCTTCTTCAACTCTTAACTTTGAAACTAAAGAAGAAAGGGAAGAAAAAGGATATATTTACTCAGGAGAAGAAGGCGAAGGAGGTGAAAGAGAGGGAAGAGGGTGAGGAGGAGGGGGAGGAGGAGGGGAAGAAGGAGAAGAGCAATAATATGGATCAGAAGCACTTCTATAGCCTGCCAGTTCTACGTTTGAAGAAGAAGAAGAAGAGTACGACTTGAGAGAAGGAGGAGGAGGAGATACGATCTATTACAACGTCTCTTACCTTCTTCTGCGGTCTCTCTACGGCCCTCCTGCGGCCCCTCTACAGGGC
Organism: Endocarpon pusillum Z07020; assembly: GCF_000464535.1. Taxonomy (NCBI): domain Eukaryota; kingdom Fungi; phylum Ascomycota; class Eurotiomycetes; order Verrucariales; family Verrucariaceae; genus Endocarpon; species Endocarpon pusillum. Next base: position 32,635 of record NW_006913456.1, read on the forward strand.
CTCTCTATGTGGTAGTCATGACGTTGACAACAACACAACGATGATATTCTCTTTCAACGGCGGTACCACCATTTCCTTCAACGGTGATACTGCCGTTGAGAGATAAAGAGAAAGAAAGAGGAAAAAGGCCCTTTATATAGTATCTCAAACCCATTCTACACCCAATTTGGCCATGACGAAACAGTTACGCAACACCAAGGATGGCTATCTAGAAGCTCACTTAGGCAATCAATCATTCAGTAGCAACAATAAGTCTCTATGCACAGATATCATGCGGCAAGCATGATTGTGGAATCCCCTATACGAATTTGGTGGGCCATTCCATGGCCCTGCTGCGGAGCTGAAAATTTGAATTGGCCGGATGGCTCTAACAGTCTGCCGTACCTGTCCAAGTCTGTCATAGTTCCTTCGCAGAGTGCCAGGCAGCTCCGTAGTGCCTGTCGGTGCTTGGCGTGTTCACGTGCTGTAACAATCTTCTAGACAACACTGTATGTCATTATCCTTAGCAGGAGAAGGCGCTCTGAAAACTATGTCTAAATTACTCTCAATGTGTGCTTAGTTTCAGCCTAATCGTGATATGATCTACTTTACATAGAATTATGCCGCTAAACATCTGAAATCCATAAAATTATGTTATTTCAGCCGTCATTTTCATAAAATGACAGTCAAATTATGGCTAAATTATTGTCAGAGGGCAACCTCGAGAACAAGCGGGCAGTGGCGAAGCTTCGATCGATTGGATGTATTCTAATCGGATATACTAAGCAGGTGGATCGCATGCGATACGCAGGCGAAGAGCAAGGTGAGCAAGTGCACAATGGCAGCCTTCTGTTGGAAACAAGATAGAACGCTGGGCTTCAGAGCTTTTCCCTGGGCCAGCTTATATCTGCGTGCCGAGAGACTCTCTCGGTTCCGTACCAAGAGCCTCTCTCGGTTCCGGGCCTACAATACCCCGTCATTCTCAGAGCCTTTCTTCCGGTAAGTAAGTCCATTGCCAAAGAAAAACTTGGCCATTGCCTAAGCCAACATATCGATACTAAGTAAAGAAGCTGACCAGTCAAGGTACCACCATGGCAGTCGTCGAGCAAGTCAAGAAGTTGACCAGCCAAGGTACCACCATGGCAGTCGTCGAGCAAGTTAAGAAAGAATACGACAACTGCGCTGTCAACTACAATGACTACAGCTCACTCCCCTTCGGGCAGCTCGAGTCTCAACTCATCAAGATCGCACTGGGCGATTGCGCCGGCCTCACAGTCCTCGACCTGGGTGGCGGCACCGGCCGGTATGCCCTCGAAGCCATAGACTTGGGAGCAGCCATTGTGGACGTCGTCGACATCTCCCCCGGAATGCTTAAGATTGGCCATGAGATCGAGAAATCTCTCAGCCGCGAAAACACCATCCGCTACTTCGAAGCAGACGTCTCCAAGCCCCTCTCCCACCTCCCACTACATGAAAACGGCTACGATGTGGTGATGGCGAACTGGATCTTCAGTCATGCGGATTCCATGGAGGTGCTGGAAGGCATGTTTCGTAATGTCGTCGGCTACCTTAAGCCCGGCGGTCGGTTCGTCGGCGTGCGCGACTCAAATCCAACCAGTCCGGCGATTTTGAACGCTAAGTATGGAGCCATGTATAAATGGGTGAAAAAGATCCCGGGCGGGGTGAAGTTCCTGGTTATGCTCTCCTGCACGCCACCAATCGAGTTTGAGGGCGCGGCACTGGAGATTATATATTCGGGGTCGACGGAGATGCATGAGAGGTTTGGTTTGACTGATGTTGAGGTCGTGCCGTATGAGAGTACTGAGGTGGTACAAAAGGATCCGGAGTTTTGGAAACTATTTCTGGAGCGGCCCAATTTGGCTGTCGTTAAGGCTTCAAAGAAGATGGAATAGGGGTAAGGTGTGATGTGATATTGAAGATCATAGCAATCAGGTCATGACGATTTGGGATCATCCAAGGGAATGAAGACGTGTTGCTAGCCGTCAAATGCTGGCAAGCGTTACTAGGGGACATTTCTGGGATATGGCAAGTAGCTCGAATTCAAGAAGGCGGTGGCACGAGCACCGATCAGTTTCGAGAGATATGAGCTGGTTGTGAGAGCCCATTCGTTATTCGACTGGCACTACATTGTGTATCCATAAGACCCAAACCTTGTAAGTACCACGACTATGTATTCTATATTTCAATAAGGCTGGTATTCCAAGATACCCCTTTGGCCTGAGTATATTCTGGGGACTGCATGTCTGGAAATTCCCTTGGTATCCTACACCGAATCTTGACCGCGCCTTGGCACCCAGTTGGGTTGGTCGTTTCTGCTGCCTGACTCAGGAATTAGTCACCCGGCTCAACTACGACTCAGCCTCTGCTCAGGCCGCACCGCCACTGCTCCCGCTGCTCACCTCTTGCTCATTGTTCATCAGAACTCACACAAATGACAAGGGTCTTTAAGCGAGTGTTAGAAGTATGCCATGAAGCAGTGCAGATTAGATTAGTAAGCAAGAGAAAGTAGATGGAATGGATTGATTGACTTGCTATCTCAACTCCTGAGGAGTAGGATGACCGCTATATATACGCATAGAAGAGGCAAGCTATAGAATCACCTAGAAGGAGATCATAAACCAGCGTTGCAATGCTAACTGCAGCATTTTGAGAGTGTATGCGTTTCTGAGTAATAGCGCGTGGCGAACAGTTGCGGTGGTCGGAGAACTCCGTCTTCCGCTGACAGCGAGATTGTAGTATCTCGTCATCCTCCTGGGATACTTTGTGTTTCGCTTCGAAACGGACGGGGCATATCTTCGGTAGGCGCATGCGGGCGTGAACCAGTCTGGGCCCTTGCGACTGCTGAGATCCTGACGATCAAGTGCTTGTGGGGATAAACACAACAAGAGCTCTTGCTAAGTCTTGGGTCTTCGCTGGTGAGTGAAGTAGCAGGTGTCGATGAGATGACACTTGCGGGTCGAGAGTGCTTCCAATTCTTTGGAAAGGAAACAATCATGCATGGGGCCAGATCTGACTGCTGTTCAGCGTATTTCCTCAAAATCAATGATAATGCGACGTCAAACGGTCATCACAGAATGATAAGGAGATCTTAAACTGATCTTGATTAGATAATGGGCTAGTCCTTACTGGGTGAATTCAACACATCCTATCTTGGAATTTATAAAGCGTTACTGACGTAAGCGACGAAATGAGTTTACTATTAAGCTGACCACCAATCCCAGCCAATCAATCAATTGGGCTTGGCGCTGCGTCTCTAATACTTATTACTGTGGATTGATCACTCTGTTATGCAAGAAGAGATTGCAGCAAAGTTGCTAAAAGTATCGAAGAATAGGCAACACGAGAACGTATCCTAGGTTGGCGGAGACGTCCTGACATTTTTGTCTAACACGCCTGGCAGCGCCCTTGACAACAGTGTATTTAGCTCCCGTCTTCCCCAAACAGAAAGCAACCATCTTCTCCCAAACCATAGCTCTCATCTGCCTCGTTTTCGTTTTCGTTTTCGTTCTCGTTCTTCTTCTCTTTGCATGAGGAAGACGTGACCACGCCCCGCCTGTCCAGTCTTTCCTTGTCCCAGAAAGGGCATCCCCACATCAACTCGCGTCCCTTCTCGTCGACGGCAATATACTTCCCTACCGTCTGCCACGCCCAAGGGCCTACTCCAAGCGCCGGGACCTTGTATTCGTGACAGAACCATTTCCAACCATGACTGGGCTGCTCGGATTCTGGCATTTGGGGCAACCGCGCGAGGATGTCTGGGTGTGCATATTTGTCGGCTGGATGGACGAAATGGTCCAAAGGATAGGGATCATGTAGATCAAATGGCATACACACGGTTACGCGTCCATCCTGGCCAGATCTGAAAGCCCAATTCTGCGACTCCTTCCACCGAATTTTTGACAGAAAGTGCGGCCTCACGTGTGTAAAGTACCTACCAAGTCTTTCGTCCTGGTCATCGCAGGGCTTGGCTTGGTTGGCTTTGTCGTGAGATGGCCCTAACGAGTCTTGGTTAGACCAACATGAGCAAATCCTGCAGGAAAAATGGAGGAGTAATTACCAGGGGCAGAATTTTCATCAGAACCACCATGACCTCTACGGCGGCGTACAGCCAGCTCCAACAGATACAGCCTCGAATTACCACAGCCGCCCAACCTACCTTTCGAGGACCCTGGCTGGACGAATGCCCATAGCCTGTAAAAATACTGCCAGATGCACGCCATCTCTACGACTTCCCATGTTGGCATAGATGGGAGAAATCGCATGCGTGGATGTTGATCTCTTGCCCCATGCGGCAGCAGACTTTGCTCAAACATAGGTGGATTGTTGCCAAAGAAATTGCAATAGACCCAAAAGCGATACATCGCTCTGTGAAGCCGGAGTTCCTCCATCTGCGACAAATTGAAGGGCTGCTGTCCCTGCGGCATTATGGAGGTAATAGAGAGACAGTATTGGAAAACCAAATGCTTGACTGTCTCATGCAGATGAATCAAATCCAGCACCTCAGCCATGCTGCGAAAGGATAGCCATCCAGAGCTTGAGTCGGCGCTGTCAGTGCGAGCGCGGTTGTGATCATCGAAGAAAGTGAGTGTTCTTTTAACTTCCACCAGCTGGCGTCGGGTCTCATAAAATGTTGCGGAGCGGACAGCCGCTAGAGCGTGGGCGCGGATTCGGGGGTCCAACTGCTGTACGGCAATATGACTTAAGACTCCCTCCCTCCCTACATTTAAGTAGGTTGCATGGTAGGAGGGAGAGGCGCGGACCAATGAACGCAGAGACACAAAATCCAGCGACTCCAGAATGTGAATGCGGAGCTCAGGCGGCATGTTCTCCAGCGCAGAATTACCCAGCAAATGAGTTGATCCAGGAGGTGGGACAGGGGGGAGAGCGGGTGTTTCCATGATGGCTGATGCCAACAGGTATCGCAGAGGGTGTATGAGGAACGTTAGAAGACTACTGCGACTGCAACTGCAGCTGCGACTGCCAGAATCGTCGTACCCAGCCAAAAGAATGCTTTCTATCGCGTTCTCACCGGGAAGATTATGGGTGACGAGCGCTGCACAGAAATGCTTGAAGAGGTTGGACCGCTGGTGACGCATGCCAGACTGGCAAAAACAAAGCTTTACAAATTATTGTCTGCGCATGCCGTAGTCCAAAGAACACAAGACAGCGCACCAGAACATATTCGATTTACCTGTCTTCTGACCCCGGTTATTGCAGGCTCGAGTTAGATTCTCCGTGCTGTATGAACACGGCAGAAAACCCAAATGGCACCCAAATATGCGCAAGATTCATATGTGCTGCAGACACATCCGTCTTTCTACCTCCTACTGGACCGGACTCCTGCTTGCTCCATTGCAGCTGGGGGACAGCCATCCGTCATGTTCTTCATTGAGTGAACCGGACTGGGGTGTCCGGTGCGGAAGTGCACAATACTGATTCGAGAGCTTCCTATGTAAACATTGACAGCACTTCACAAGGTACGATGAGCGACATTCCAATACCGCGATGGTTTCGCCCGAATACTACACACGACGTCCAACTCTATCGGGAAGCCTGGCATGGTCATAAGATCAAACAGCCTTGGACGGATACTGCATTTGACTACAAGAGTCCTTGGGAGACGAAACCCACGCTCCGTCATCCAATTGCCCCGGCCATGTACGGTCATGCGTCCCTGGGATAACAAGATAGAAAGGAGTTGCCCTGTGAGTCTTTTGGGATGTGTCAGACAAAAGCTAGTTTACGGTTCACTGAGGGCCGCGGTCTATTGGTCGAACAGGATGCTATTAGCCCCCAGGATGGAATAAGAAGTGCTAGACGGAAGTATTACAGATGCCAGAATACTCGCACACCAATCTTGACCTCTACAAATTCCATTTCCGCTTCAAGACCTGAGCACATGTGACTGTAACCTGAGTCATGAACAAGCAGACCTGAGCTGTGGCTGAGCAAAGCTGTTCCAAGCTTGAGCTGCCCTGAGCCGTCCGAGTGACTGAGGCAACATGGTTGAGCGCCTTTACAGCAAATGATGACCGTGCCGGCCAATCGGCCTGGGTAGGCGCACAATTGATGTACCTTTAGCTCATGGCCGGGCAGCAGGATCGTTCCTCATTTGGCCGTTGGCGTTGGCAATCGATACGAAAACCCCTTCCATTGGTTACGCACGTTAGTATACAGCTTTTCTGTCGTGGCTCGACTGATAGATAAAAGTAACGAGATCGTAGGACAAAATGAAATTACTTGATTGTAGGAGCTAATAGCTCTAGTATTTACATTACAGTACGGAGTATACTAATGTTGTTTGGAATTAGATGAATTACTTGATTGAAATTATCACATTGCCTCAGTTCTCAGCCGTGCTATGTGGCTTGAGTCAACGCCTTTATTTATATAGCCAAAAAGGTTAAGAAATAGTTCAAAGATAAGAATATATTATTGATTAATTGACTACTTTATAGTCTAGATCTAAATCTAATTAAACACCTCTAGACATATCCGTGGCCCAATAGGTGGATCCCCCTAGGGGGGACCCACTTTGCAGGGGGGGTACCCCTACAAAGCCAGCGCACGCAGCACGTGGCTAGCAGCCAAACGCGTTTTACAGCCAAACGCGTTTTTTAAAGCGAAATAAATCTCTTGTAGAATTTCGAGCATAGCACCCTCACAACATGCCTTTTTCGAACGGAGAAATCGATGATTTGGTAGATAAAGCTGTACGAGAGATCCGTGCTGCACGAAAAAAGGGAGAGCGCTCTACTGTTGTAGAAAAAGCGCGCGAACTTGGTATCCATAAAGATCATATCCATCGTCGACTCAAGGGTGCTGTCACGGCTGCCATGCTTGTCGCCTGCTA
>NW_006913457.1:0-2035 GCF_000464535.1 Endocarpon pusillum Z07020
GAGGGGAGTAGAGAGGAGTAGAGGGCTGCAGAATTTGGGTAGGTTGCTTATTATTAGAGGGTAGGCGATTCACTTATAAAGAGGACGTGATTTAGGTAAGTAATAGATTAGGTATAATATATAAGGGATTTAATCGGACTCACAAGGGATAATATATACTTAGAACTTAACAGAGATTTTTATTTTGTAAGACTTTTAGTTTTAATTTATAAACTTGTAAAAGATTATAATCTCTTATAAGACATATTATATAAAGGTATTATAAGTGATTATAAGTCTTATTACTAATATATATATTAGTTTTGCTATTTTAAAGCTTACTCTTTATATAAAGATTAATATATAATTAATAATAAATAATTATATAAAGTATTTCTAAGTTATCTTAGCTAGATATAGACCCTATTTAAGTTTAGTATTAATCTAGACTCCTAGTACTCTTATATTATTAGTTATAACCTTATATTATAACCTTATATATATGACAAATATAAAGCGGCATTATTATATTGAATAGTTTTAGCTATTTTATAAAGTAAATTAGTTTATACTTCTTTAGTATAAACTATACCCTGTACCGTAATTTCTTTTTATTAAGGCGCTATATATAAGAATATAAATATTATTAATAAAGCTAATAAATAATATTTATAACCCTTTATTATTAGTTATATTTAATAATTCTATAATGAAAAATAAGAAGAGAATTAGTAAGATTAAAGAATCTTATAAGATGCTTATTTGTGTATAAAAGACTTTAGATTCGCTCTTATTTACCTTTATATTAATAGATCTCTTATAAAGAAAGCTTGTAATTTATTATATAATATAGTTTAAGATCCCTTTTTTTTATAGATTATTAATAAGCTGTGTATATAATATGTTATTAAATGTCTCTGCTATATTTATAGTTAGTATAGTTATTACTTATTATTTGCTAGAGAGATTCTAATTAATATAGATCTATTCTATAAAGAATTAAAAGGCTAACTCTATTAATCTTTCTTTATATATATCTATTTGTGTCTTTAGAAGAATATAATAAGTTTTAGTAAGTTATAAAAGCTTATAAGATATAATTAACTCTAGCAGTTTACTTATAATATTAAAAGGAGTAATTAGGTAATATGCTCTTATTACTATATAGTCCTCCTTATTTAGCTTCTATAACATAAGAGTAATAGCCTCTTTTTATACTCTTAAGTAATATCTAATATAAATTATTATATTAAAGATCTTAAGTAAGTAAGAAGTTAACTATTCTTTTACTTTCTTAAGTACTCTGTTCAGAATCTAGTCTGGTCTTAAGGCTTTATTATTTGTAAGATATTATAATGCTAATTAGATCTCTTTTTTTTTGATTATCTCTTTAATATTAATTAGAGATAAATAAAGACTTAAGTTAATATTTATAAGATCTGTGTTAGGCCGCGCCAAGCCTGCCAAGCCTGCCAAGGCTATGCCTTATATCACGGATCTCTGCTCGCTGAGAGAACCCTGTTCTTTAGCTTGCAGCTTCTGTCTTTAGAGCACCCTGCGATTAGCTGCCATATCGCCCGCGACAACCCTTATATATCTCTTATGTCGGCTATTGCCTCCTCCTTTAGCGTCATGAGGTGTTCCCTCTATGACAATCTGCTATTATAGGCTTTAGGAAGAACTTATCTTATAAGACAGCTAGCTTATTTAGAAGCGTCTTTAAATAAGACATTATAATTTCTTATAACTTATTATAGGTCTTTATAATTAGGGTTGGCAGTTATAGTAAGTCTCTTAGGCGACCTGCTTATAATCTTACTTATTTAGCAAGTTAGAATACTCCTTAAGGAGAATTAATAGCTTTAATAATAAGCTCCTGAAATTCTATCTATTTAGCTTTACAGATAATAGCTACCTTATAGTGCTTTACTTCCTAGTATAGTTCTTTAGACTTAGGCGTATTAGATTATAAGTAATTATAATATCTTATTTGTGTTTCTTATATTACTTATATATATTTAAAGAACTAGTAGCTTCTTACAAATTATAAGTTATC
>NW_006913458.1:0-2477 GCF_000464535.1 Endocarpon pusillum Z07020
TTTGACATCTCTTGCCTAGATAATTCTATCTGTCTGAGGGTCCCAGATTCGGTATTAATTTGTTTCTTCATAGCCTACTAACCGCTCTATAATAGTAACGCTTTGTAGCTTGTGCTCTCTAACCTCTTTAGGGATTAATACTGTTGTTCTAGAGCCAATGGCTCTCAGATGAGCGAGGTGAGGCTTCCTGTTGTACAGGATTTCGTAAGGGAGTCTATGAGGCCGAATCGTACGGAGATAGGTCATTGCCGTAGCAATTTCGTACTATAGCTTATATGGCAGATTAGTTTCTGCTAGAACGCTTCGGATATGGACTAGAATGTCCTGATTTGTGCGTTCAGCCACTCCGTTTTGATTATATGCGAAGGCTATAGAGTATTGCACCTTTATGCTATGGTATTCCTAAGCGTTGTTCATTTTGATGAATTCGCCGCTATTATCCGTACGGATCCTCTTAAGTATAGCTCCTGAGATTTGTTTCTCTATCAGGGCAAGCCACTTGGGCTATACAGCTTCGATAGACTTCTCACGGAGGCCATAGGACCACGTATATCGAGAGTAATCGTCTATAATAGTGAGGAGATATCGAAATTCATCGTTGAGAGAGGGCACAGGCATTTCCATTAGATCCAAATGGACCATTTCCAGCGGAGTTTCTGAGCGCCTGTTTGTTGCCTGCTTTAGGAGAGAACTTGCTTTCATTTAACCTGCATCGCAGCTATCGCAAGCCTCATAGTCGGCTTTTCCAATGGATATGCCGGTTGTTTGATTGATTGTTTTGCGTACGAGGGCCTTGCTCACGTGCCCAAGTCGTCTGTGTGCTAATTCCATAGAAATAGGCTTGGATTTGGATTCTGTATAGAAAACCTGCGGCTGTTCTCCGGTGGAGATGATTGGTAAGCCGTTTAAGGCATCTGCCCGAGCCAGTAGAGTCTCCTGCTTGTATAAGCAGTGCCCTGCGGCGTTTGTATAAGAGATATCATGATCCCTTAGAAGTTTGTTGGTGGACAGAATGTTGACCTTGATAGAGGGTACGCAAATAACATCCTTGAGCGCAAAATTCGTACTATTAAGAGATAGGTCGAATTCGCCACTGCCTGTGGATTCGCTGGATGAGTTTGCTAAGGATACCATCATAGGAGCATGCGAAAAGCATGCTAGGAGCTCCTTATAAGGCGTAAAATGATGCGTTGCTCCACTGTCAAGTATCCATTAATTTTCTGCTAAAGAGAGCTCAGAGCTGTTGACTATATAGCTCATATGGTCAAATCCCTCTGATTTGTCAGCTCCCTCTGCTTGGGGGTCCTCTATCAGGTTCTTTATTCCGTCCGCTAATTGTTATTTGTTGAGGAGGTGAGGGTGCTTCTTTTGCCATCCCTCTGGCGCCTTCTCTGGGTTTTTGTACCAGCAGACTTGGCCCTCCTTAAGAACGTGCGTTTTGCTGCATTCGGAGCAGATTGACGTCGTTCTCTGTTGTTTTGAACGTCCGCCTTGAGGAGCGTCATTTCGCTTCCTCTTGCCTGTCATAATGTTCGCTGTTAGTGTATGTGGGATTCACAGCCTCCCACATATTATGGCACGAAGCGCTACTGCATAGATGTAAAGATCTCGAATCCAATCTATTCATGACTCATGATGATGGGCTTGCATTGCAGACAAAGCCTGTGAGCCGCAAACGGCCTACAAAGCTCACTACGAAAGTGACAGAGCACTACGACCGCCGACGATGCCGTTCGCGGTGGCAGACACACGCCGCTCCCAGGTATATGAAGGTCACAGATTCTGCTTGTCCTTGATCAAGTACGCGAGACAAAGAGCAAGCATGGCATCCGCTTCGTGGCTGAAAAGCCAAATCTTCAAGGAATGCGCTGACTGCGCGAAACAGGCGACCCTTCGGCCATCCTCGTCTCCTATGGCAAACTATTCTCGAGCTACTTGTGCGCTGGAAAGCATGCCGCCTGAAATTCGCAACCAAATTTTGCTGGAATTGACAGATATCGAGTCCTTGCGTTCCTTGGTCCACGCCTCTCCATCGTACCACGCTTCCTATTCAGGAGCAGGAAGGAAAAAGGTCTTTAGCCACATTGCCTGGAAAGTTGTGGACCGTCGTCTACTTGTAGACGCTCTGGCAGCTGTCCGGTCTAAAAAATTCTATGACGACCACCCTAAGGAATCCGGACGCCAATACCGTGAGGCAGCACTGACAACCTCCTTTCTGGAGGAGTATGCCAGCGTTCGTGGGGACAGCTATCAATCACAATCAGAGTGGTTGACGTGCCGTAGTCTGACCGAGGCTTCTGATCTCAGTCGGCTGCATTTGGCAGTCAAGCATGTCGCTGCCGAGTACTGTCTATCTGTTGGCTCCAAAATGTCGCAAAAACAGCAGTCGTTGGAGTTGTCGGACATGGAGGAGTTACGACTTCACCGAGCGCTATATCGTTTCCAAACATACTGTGCATTGCGAAAGTGTTGCAATT
>NW_006913459.1:0-10594 GCF_000464535.1 Endocarpon pusillum Z07020
AATAATTATCTTAATATTATTTATAATTCTATTATTTTTTATTTTATATTTAACTTTAAATTCTTTTTATTTTTTTATTATATTATTCTAATTAATTATAATTATATATTTTTTATTTTAACTCTTCTTACCTGTATTATCTTAGATTATACCTCTTTTATATCTATATTATTTTTTTCTTTTATCTATTACTTAGAACCTTGCAAATCTTTTTATATAATAATAAAGTTTAGTAAATAAGTTAAAAGAATCCTGCTAGTCTCTAATAAATTAGTCAGAAACTGACATTTCTTAGACGTCTTTATCTATAATCCTGTCTTAGGCGGCCTTTATCTAGAACAGATTAATTACAAAAGACTATATTAAAAATATTATAGGAACCGTTTAATCTAGATCTTATAATAAATCATATAAACTCTGTCTAAGTATACTACTTAATCAGATGCTTAATACTTAGTAATAGAGCCCTTAAGCTCCCCTGCTAAATAAAAGATTTGTGACTAACATTACATATAGGTAGACCTTGTTGTTAGCTATAATTTTATATTAAGACAGTAAAAAAGAGTAAAACAATTAATAGCTAGTATTTGCTAGTGGTTACTTACCTAACTACTAATTAGTTAGCATATAGCTTAAGTATAGCTAAGCGAACAGGAAGCCTTATATTTTATGTCGTATAGTTAATTATAAAAGCAACATATTATAATATAACATAATTAACTTTAATCTAAATATAAAAAGCGCTCTTATATTTATATAACCTGATATAAGATCTAAGTCTAGCTATTAGCTTAGCATTATAGAGTACTCTCTTGTATATTATTATAATAGCTATTCTCTAGATATATAAGACCTGTATTTAGGTCTGTATTATAAATAAAGTCCTTAGAATTATAAATATAGACTTATCTAGTTAATATTATAATCTAAGATACTAAGTATAAGCACTTATAAGCACGGATCTCCTAGTCTGTATAAACATACTTATTTTCTTAGATAGCTTAGAGTCTTTATAGTTAACTTATATTATTAGTTTATACCTAAGTTAAAGACATTTTATGCTCTATACTTATATCTCCTGCTTTATTAATCTAATTCTTAGACCTGACTTTTATTTAAGACTTGTTTTAACTAGTTAAGCTCTAATACTAGAGTCTTTTTATAACTTAATAATAAATATTATATTACTTAACTATAAAGCTAGTTGCTTAGTCATCTCTCCTCTTATTAGTATCTGATAAACTGTGTTAACTAATTAATAAATTAGTATAGAAATAGCAAGTTATTCTATCTAATTTAGTATAAGGAGCACATATTTATATGTATAAAGTTACTATATTAAGTAAAATAGCGCGAAATATAGATACCAAAAATATATATGTGACTAATATAAAACGTGTATTAAATCTGTAATAAAATGTTAGTAATATATATAGTAAAATAAGCGCAGACTATATTTTTAAGTTCTATAGTATCTAACTTATAAAATTAAATTCGCTAAGTATTTATATACCTGATTCTTAAAATCTAATAATCTAATTATAATATCTGACTTTAATACTTCTCTTTAAGTAGATTAGGCCTTGTTCTCTTAACTTAAAAAGGAAACTTTTTCTCTTAATATAATTAAGAATTAGGTCTAGTTAATCACAAAGATAGATCCCTACTTAGCATTCTTTTATACTCTTTAGCATATATCCTAATACCTAGTCTGCTATCTACGCCCCTTAATATACTCTTATCTTATAAAGCTTATATTCCTCTTTAACCTAATTTATTTACTGCTTTTTTACTAAGTATATTTTCTAGTCAGCTCTACTAATCTGCTCTAATATTAAACCTTATTAATTACATATATAATACATTCTTTATATAGCTAACAACACTATATCTTAAAACTTACACCTCTTTTGCCCTTGTTATACACAGATCTCCTGTAGACTACTACACTAGTAGCATGCTACATAGGCCTTCAACCATTCTCCTCTTTTCTTTCCTTGTTCTACTACCTCTTACTTAGCCTAAAAGAACCTCTACTTTATATGATTCTAATACGCCTTCAGCTTGTGCTACTTATTGTTGCCTCCTCTAGCCAGCCAGCAGATCATGCATCGTCTTTGTAGCGCTTAAAGTCGTTAGATCAATTGATCTTAGCCTCCTTCTTCGTCCTATCAATATAGCCGGAGCCAGGTCGACCCGGCTAACACCTCCTCTTCTAGCTGGCTAACACTGCCCTTGTCTGTCTCTTCTAACCTATTACTAACCTCTCCTCCCTCAGGCCCTGCTCCTTAAGTCTCTTTGGTGCTCTTTTCTCTTTATCCCTATCCTAATATATAGTGTGGTCCATGTCCTGCCTCTTTTCCAGCCAGCTAAACTGCTAATATTAGATGTACTACTAATAACGTTACTTATAAGAATAATACTATATATACTTATCTTTATCTTAAAAACGCTAATACTATAGCTAGGCAGCGGTAGTGCCCTCTAGATAGGTCTGCATTACTAGCTTAAGCAACATCTGAAATTCAGGCTCTGTGCGAGAGAGTAATATATTAGATTGCTAGTAGTACAGCAATATAACCCGACTGGTTCCCCTTTGCCTATCACGCCCTAGATGCCTGACCTCTTAGGCAAAACTAATTATATCCTGAGGAGCTTCTATATAGATCACCGCTTATATATAAGGGTAGTTGATACCTATGCCAAAGGTACTAGTCGCTATAATTACCCTGCTTATCTCTTATCACTACTGTTTAAAAGCCTCTTCTTTCTCTTTGCTGTTACTAGAATCAGAGTAGTACACAGGACATAACAGATGCTAGCTGACCTAATTAGCCTCGCCCTAGCTCTAGGCATAGATGATTACTCAGGCAGCAGCTTTCTCCTTAAGATGTTGTAAGGCAGTCCGGATACCTCGGGTTATGTACTTAAGGAAGTCTCTTAAGCAACTACTGCGCTAGACATAATAATAAAGATTACTTTAAAAGGTATAAGATTAAATAGTATAAGGCTAAGCCAGCAAGAGACATCATTCAAATTAGACCTATATTAGTAAGGAAAGGGTAGCTATTAGAAAGATAACCTAATAATAATACTCTTATAACTCTTTTACTAAGACTATTTTAGGTTAGTAACAAGATATAATCAGAATTAAGTAGCTCTTATTAAAGACTAGTTAATCTAAGCTTTTACTAATATCTAATTAGCCTAAAAAGGTTTAAAAGCAGTAGGAAACTACCTCCTTAATAGTAATAAATAATAATAAGTACTCTATATACTACTATAGATTAGTGTGCTAATTCTAAATAAAATAAGTAATATTTAACTTAAGATAATAACAGATAATATTAGTCTTTAAGGCAACTAATAATATTATCACTACTATAATAGCAGTATATAGCAGACATATTAATAGTATAAATAACAGGCTCTTTCTTTTGCTAGTTCCTAAGATACTAATAACTTCTATATAGCCTGTTATAATATTACTAATTAATTAAGCCTACTTCTTAGTCTTGAACTAAGCTAGTTTTATTTAAGAATAAAGTTATTATAATGTTTTAAGCATAGTCTGCTTGCCTTAGCAATAATAGTAATAATAAGGTTATTACTAGAGTACAACTTATTTAATTAGTAAAGGATTTAATAAGGAGGCCTATCTATAATGCCTAATAATACTAGGATTAGTAGTTAGTTATAATTAATAGAGTTAATATTATATTTAACTAGCGTAAAAATATTCTTATAGTCTAGCATTAGTCAACCTTAAATTAAAATTAATAGTCCTTTTATAGACATAATTTCTAGTCTATATGCTATAAGCTACTTAATAATAGAAAACGTTAGCTATAGCTCTGCTAAAACTATTTAAGATAGAGGTGCTACTAAGGTTGTTATCTTTGTCCTTAGGAAGATCTAAGTCTGCTTTATATGTTAGTCTACTAAACTTTTTAATGATAATGCCTACTAAGATCTATCTCTATAACTATATATTTATCTTCTCCCTAATAGCTTACTAGCTTATATTCTTAATAATCTAAGTTATTTTGTCCTTAGACTAAATGCTAGAGCTATTACTCTATAGATACTTGCTAACATTAATAAGCACTAATACTTTCTAGTAGAAATATTACCAGATAAGGGTAATTAAAACTAAGAATTAAACTAAGAGTTACTTAACTTCAGGCAATAAGAAACGCGCTAGATGTTATAATACATAAGTGCGACTTAGTAATTTATAATAGGTTAATAGAAATAAGACGTAGCTATTATAAACAAAAACGTTCTGCTTTATAAATCTAATATTTTGCTATTGTATTCTTAGAAACTCTTTTTAATGTGCTAGCTGTCCCGAATCTTTGTGAATCAAGACTATAAGATACTCCAGGAATCGTTAAACCGACTTTTTATACTGTTAGGCGAATTCTGACCAAACAACCTATAACTTACCTTCTTTCTCTTAGTTTCGTTAAAGCACTAGATGTCACAATTCAGGCTCTCTTTAGATGTTCTCTCAGAGCTACTCTTAGCTGCCTATTAGGATACTAGTATTACAAGAATTATTAAGGAACGAGTATCTAGGTTGACAAGAATTCTAGTTGTCCTATAGTTTATTTAATAGATAGGTTAGGATGTCTAATAAGCCTAGACAAAGATCTCGCTTAAAGATAATTTATATATAATCTAAGTAAAATGTGATTTCCTGCACTAGAAATTTGATCTTATAAGTAATGCTAGCATAGTTTAGTATTATAATTTATATATAATCTAAGTAAAATGTGATTTCCTGCACTAGAAATTTGATCTTATAAGTAATGCTAGCATAGTTTAGTATTTCTCTATCTTAATACTACTAAATCTAGGCGGGATTAATAGTGTTTTAGGACACAATTATAGCATATAATTAAAGATGATTTATGTTACTTATTAGGGTCTTCTTATCATTTATAATCCACGCTATATAGAGGGGCTTTAATATGTTAGACATATTCTTATATTAATTATACCTTACTAGCTTATAAGTATAGACTAGAATAATAATCTAATAATAGTAGATTAATTAGCTTAATATATTACTATACTAATCTTCCTTTTGCTAGGTATTCTTACTTTCGTCTTATACTATAATAGTATAATATAATAAGATAATAGTCTATGTCCTTATAATCAAGATTAGATATTATATAAATGTAGTATAAAGCTTTAGCGTTTATTAGTTAATTTCTTGTCTTAGTTGCCTAATCTGTTCTTTATGTTCTAAGTTGTCAGAGGTTTCTAGAGAGATACTCTTACTAGAGTTATCGTCTTTTTAATCTAATATTAATTAGGCTTTAAATATTACTTTATTAATATAATATAGAAATATATTATTAGCTTTAGACTTAAAGACATTATATAAAGATGTGATTAAGTTAATATTAATAAAATATTTATAATATTTATAAAGCTATAGTTATAAAGACAATTCAGAGATATATATTAGCTCCTTAATTTGATAGTACTTATCTTTAAAAGTCTCTTAACTAAACTAGAACCGTTTACTTAAAAGATTACTAGCAGACTTAGCTAAATCTAAAACTCTAATTATTCTTAAGTAATTTAATAAAGATAAAGTAGAGACAGCTAAAAAAGAGATTAATAAAAGTAATTATTATTTTAATATAGGATTAATAATAAAATATTCTTGAGACTTAGTAAATAATGTCTATATTTAAACTTTAAAGAATGCATTACCTTCTTATTATTATTATTTATAATTTAGATTATACTCTGAACTGCTATGTCTAAAGATGATTTGCTTGCTTTAAGTCAAGAATATATAATTATTTATATTATACTTTTATTTACTTAGAATTACTAGGCTGGGAAGAGGCGCCTAATAATATAATGGCTGTATAACCCGCTCAGAAATATGCTATGCCTTAACCTATTCTTAGATACGCTTTTTGAGTTGGCCTTTGACCCTATAAGTACATTTAAGATGCTTATTATAGTTCTGAAGAGTATATCCTAAGTAGTGCTTAGTACAGAGAAGTACTCTAAGGTCAGCATGCGCCTGTAGGTAAGTGACTAGTGATATCGTAATATGCGCGTTAATTACTGAAGCTGAAGAGCTCAAAATTAGAGAAGAGGTAGAAGACATCATCTAAATGAATCTTTAATCAAGTATAATAGATTTAATATACTTATGAGTATATAGTTAACAAAGTCACCTCTTCAGAGAATTTAGTGTGTAATAGTCACCTATGTAATGGTCACCTGTGCTAGCACTTTTGAACGCTAAGACCGTCGATTTATGTGTGTAAGAGTCACTCTTACACGGCTTTATAATGTTAAATAAAGAATATTCTGAGTTCTTTTAAAGTAAGGTTATTATACTAGATCTTGTAGAGTCGCTTTTAGCCTAATTTCTATGCTCTAGGCCTTTTTATATTCTATATTTAGATAACTTTTTTACTACTTGTAAGCTTTATTAATAACTCTATAAACTTAGAATTAAGGCAAATAGCACTGCTAAAGCAGGTTCTAGTATCTCTAAAGAGCTAGTATATCTTCATAATATAATAATAAAGTAGAATAATTATAGAGAGTAGTTTAATTACATTATTAGTAGTGTTAATTATATTATATTTTGTGATTTAGCTTTTAAGGCAATAATGACTATTATTTATGATCTTATTATAGAGAAATACACTTATTTTAAGAGAATCAAACGCCCTAGGGCCTCTGTAAAGTATGCTATAGATATAGAAACTGTAAATGCTATAAAATTTATATGCCTTGCGCCTTCTGTAAATTCTGCGCCTCTTGCGAATTCTACACTCCTTACGAATTCTGAAAATAAGCTATAATATCTACGAAAGCTATATGCCCTTGATTAATATAATCAAGAGATGGGTGGCTCTGATAACCACGCAAAACTGAATTCGTACTATTCAGTAAGCCGACACTATCATCAACGCAACTGGCTACCCTTATTCTTTTTGTTTATTAACGCAGCTGTTACTAACGCGTATAACCTCTATAAGCTAGGCGTCAAAAGCAAAAGGCTCTCACACGCTCAATTTCAAGAAGAAATTGCCAAAAGTCTGCTTCGAGGACCTGGAGCTATTCTACGGCAACGGCCACCACGCCCTCCCCAAGCTAGCTGCAATCTCTGTTCTAAATCAGTACCAAAAGATAGCTACAAAGGGCATTCGTGGGTCAAAGGAGATCGCTGGCGCCGCTGTCAATCGTGCAATCCTACTCCTAAGCTAGGCAGGCCGCGTAAAGCACTCCAGGAACTGCCTACCAACGCTCCTAATAACGCCAAAAAGGGTCAAAAGGGCATCCATCAGAGCCTATGGTCTTGCAGCAAGTGTAACATCTCAATCTGCCACAATTCGCACTGCTGGGCGCGTCATTTACCTTCTCCGTAGCAGAGATAGCAAATTCTGTTTATTTTGGTGTTGCTACTTTCTAATTAGGCTTAGTGCATATTCTAATAAGGTTATCTTGGCACCCGCTCCGTTGACCAATCAAAAAAAGATCGAATTTTACGACAGAGTGGTGGATAACATTCGTGAAAAAGCATGGTTGTGGTTTTGACCAAGAGATGGCAGGAATTGTTTGTAACCTAACACTAGATCTGACATACCCGACCGGAATCGTCGACGACTGGAAGCGCCGGTCAGCCAGCCTGGCTTTCTGCCAATGACAGAGATCGCACGATAGAGAAGCGAGTTTGAACGATTCTACCTGGATAGGTTTCCCATCTGTATGTTACACGCTTTGTATCACCTCGAATTGCAAAGCTGCAGATGTTCTCCAGCTAGGTGGAAATAACAAAGGCGACAGCTCAGAGGAAGGCGATTTCTAGTAGCTGACCTAGCGCGTACATAGCTCCAGCAAAAATAGCTTACATGTTTATTAACGTTACAAAGCCAGCCAAAAAAGGATCCCTCATCCAATGCTTCCAGCCATCTTACCAACCCTTTCAGATGCAAAACGCTCCCGCCTTATTGAGTCACTGAGCTGGCTTATGTAGCTACAGCCGGCCACAGCCCCCTTCGTCGAAGTAACCTTGCCCGTCCGCCAGTTCTGGCCAATTCCAAGGCGTTGCTTTGGGACCAACACGGTGGCAAGTCCGCCCAGACTCGGACGTGCGTCCTGACCCAACACGCCTCCTATCCTCAGGAAAGCTGTCGACCAATTGTTTCTGCCGTCCCCGGCCTGCATGATCATATGTCGACTCTCAGTCCAGGCACCCGACCGGTCTGGGCCATGCCAACACAGATCAAGGCGCAAAACACCACTCAGTCAGTCTCCTCGCCAGGGTCTTACCTTAAGACTAAATTTACTGGTCGATCCACCGGTGGGTGGGAACACTAGACTCTTTTTAGCCGACGCCACCTAGTACGGGACTTCATACCCTTGTTCATCTCCTATGACCGACTGCTCGCCTCTCCCCTTCAAGCCTCCAGCTCGAAGTATGAATTCTAACGACAACTCTTATTAGTCACTTATTATTATTATTATAGTCGTCGCTCTATTTATGATTAAATTTATTCTCAAGTTATTATCACACGCATTAATGTGGATTTGAACGTCATCTATTATAATCACTCATTCTACGTCAATATTCGTTATTATATACTTTAATTTAAGAAATAATATTAACACTCTACTACTTATTACGGGTTTTTGTCAGCTCTTAATTATTAGTGCGACTTGAACAGCGACGATCTTGATTTAAGACGACGTATTCGTGAGTACCATAACTTATATCTCTTAAAACTTTCTCTTATGCTTTTAGGTCTAAACGATATTTACGAGTATTCTAGTTACTTTATTAATCCTGCTGATCTGACAAAAGCTACCAAAGAAGAATCAACTTATTTTGATAAAAGAGACTATTAATACTATTATTATTTCTTTTATGTCTTAAATTTTAATTCTTACTTCTCTCTTAATATATAATAGTTATATTATTACTTTAGCAGCTTTAAGATTATTTTTCTTTTCTTTTTTATTAATTTTTAATAAATAAAAAAGACTATTATATAAACATTATAAAGGTTTTTTATATTATATAAACTTACTTATATACTTTATTTAAGCTAATAACTATATAGATAATTTGTGTCTTCTATATAATTAGGTTAAGTTAATAAGTAAGATTTTTATTATTAAATAAATCCTTATTAGAATAAATAAATTCATGTTTTTTATTAATTATTATATTATTTTTTAATCTTTAAATCTCTATTTTATAAGTTAATTAACTCTGACAGAAGGTTCTTTTATATAATTCTGTACTAGAAAGCAGGGTATAATCATAGTCTGCTCTTAATCTTTTTTTATTAAATATAAGTAATTAGCAAGTCTTATTAAGACATTCTCTATAAAAAATCTTTTCTACTAGTATGTAAAGTCTTTTAATGTTTTTCTTCTTATTTAGCTGCTTTCTTATTCTTTTATTAGACACGTATAAAAAGGACTTTCTATAGACTAAAGAATTAAGGAGCAGCGTTAGTTTCTTTTGGAACGGAGCTGTAGATGTTGGTTTTGCCACTGCGCTATCTGCAGGCCAAAAGGCACAAAGTCAGAAGTTGTTAGCTTCTAACTACTAACTACTTATATACTTTTTTAACACTGTAACATCTTTTTCTAGTAGATTTAAACGCTTTTTATAATTCCTCTTTTTTTTCTCTATTATTATAGCTGCTCGTAGACTCTGATTTTCATGAGTTTGTATTTCAAATCAGGTTGTTAGTTATAAAACAGCTCATTTAAAAATTACTACTGTTTAGAGGATTAAAGAGGCTTTATAAAGACGACAGACAGCTTTACAGATTATTAGTGTGACTATCGATAAAGAAGAAAGCTTAGAAGATATAAAAGACTTTAAAGAGGGTTTTTCAAGTTTAACAACAAATATTTTGATTTATCAACTAAAACCTATCTTAGCGTCTTCGTCAGACAGAACTAAAGCCCTTAAGCATTCACAAATGCTGTCGAGTCATTAATAGATAACGGGAAAAGAGATTATAGCTACATACGTAAGCTTCTGGCTAGCAACTATATAAGCATGCGGATGTCCTAGCCGATCAGAATAAGAGCGTATTATAATGAGGATGCTGTCATCAGTAGCTACTGAACGAAAAGAAGGTTATTACCCTTATCGTATATCTATTATCTACTAACTAACACCCTTAAATAAGATCTAGCCTAGATTTGACTTTGGGATGTGGAAAGGTTCGCGAAAAGACTTACAGAAAGGCTTACAGAAAGGTTCACAGAAAGGCTTATAAAATGGCTCAGAAAAAGGCTTACTCTGCTGCAACGTTAGCTTAATCAGCTATTATTATTAATGATTTCGTGAGAACGAATAAGAAGGACTTTGCTTTGATCTCTTTAAATATTCTGACCTTGACTTAAATCTTTAGTAATTAGTAGATTTCTAGTTAAAACTAGATTAATTAATAGTCTAATGTATTATTAATATAGACAGGACAATTTATATTTAATAAGTCTCAAACTTAGAAAATGTAATCTTTACTATTTTAAAAGAATATTATTTATAACCTAGATATATAGATAATAATTTATTAAT
>NW_006913460.1:0-6575 GCF_000464535.1 Endocarpon pusillum Z07020
ATAGGACGATTATAAACCACGTTATCTTTATAAAGATATAAATAAATATATATAAAAGAAGATTAATAGAGTTAGCTTTTTAACTCTTTATAAAATAGGTCTTATAATAGTATCTTACTATTAATCTTCTAAAAAAGTTTTATCTTTTAATTAAATAATCTATCTAATAAATATACGTTTATTAACCTTATTAATTATATATTAATCTTTAGAATTTCGTTAGGTTTATATAATACTATATATATTAATTTTTATTACTTATAAGAGAGTTTAAGGAGCTAGAAATAATGTTATATAGAAATAAGCATCTTATAAGGTTTTCTAATCTTACTAATTCTCTTTTTGTTTTTTATTACAGAATTACTAGATATACTTAAACCTTATTTTAAAGATTTATAATCTAGTCCTCTTCTCAGACTTCTGCTTTATAGGAAAGCTGTCAGAAGTCCCTTAGGAAGACAGTAAGGTCTTACTGCCTTTATTATAGGTAATAGTACTCCTTATAAATAGTCTTTTATTAAAATAAAAACTTAAAGCAATTTACTATATCTATAAAGATACCTGAAATCTAGGCCTTTTTAAAGTCTTTAAAATAGGACTTAAGCAATTTATAAGTGTTATTACTAGTGTATAACTATATATTAGTAACCTTAGATAGTTTTATTAGAAAAAGCACTATATTGATTATAAACTTTATCTTTATAACTAATAACTAAGAACGAAACTTCTAAGAAGGCCTATCCTTAAATATCTTTAAGTAAAGCAGCTTTTCTGTCTTTAGACTAAGCATTATAAAAGGGCTTAGAGTTACTTTTAATAAGACTTGCCTTTAAGGCAGTAATTCTTGTTTTATTAGAGTTACTAAAGAAGACTCTACTTAGACTTGCGGCTTTAGTATTATTATAACCTTATTATAAAGGTTTTAAATAATCTTTTTTTTGTTATAAAGTTGATTCTTTAGAGCCTTAATCTTAATACTAGTATCTTTATTAAGGTCTTAGTATTTTTCTTCTAAAGTTTCCTTCTTTTAAAGAGCTTCTTAATACTTAGTCTCCTTCTTTAAACAAAAGGCTTTTTCTTCCTTATAAATAGTTATTAATGTTAATATAAACGCTACTATATATATCTAATTCTTATTAACTAATATTATAATAGCTAAAAGAGCTAATAGGTTATTTATTACTCTCTTTATATGCTTAATTAATATGTGTAGAGTATCTTAATCTATAAGAGAGGCTTTATCTAGGCTTAGTCTTTAGTTGCTTAAGAAAAAATAGTAAACTTTATTATTTTCTCTTTTCTCTGTTTAATTATAAATCATCTTGACTTAATAGTTCTTAAATCTTTATATAGTATAGAGTATTTATATTGAACAGGCCTTATATTACTTCTAAAGTAATAACTTTCTTATATAACTAAATAACCCTAGATAAACTTTAATAATTATGCTATATAAATAAAAGAGTTTTATATTATCTCTTAGAATAATAAATAAGTTTTAAGCTTTTATTTACTATAATAGCTTAAAATTAAAACAAGTTAATAGTCTATAGATTACTAAAATAAAAGCTAGAGAATCTATTTATAATGTAGTTATATACAGATATATATACTCTAACACTAGCGGGTAAGACCTGTATATACATAGGCCATGCTATAGACTATAGAGTATTCATATTTCCTAATCCGGCCTTCTATTATATAGTAAAGTTTAGGCTTCCCTGATCAGGTAAGGCAAACCTCTTTATTTGTAATTTGTCCAGATAGCTTACACACTTTAATAAGTGCCTTATAGCAGGAGTTTACTTGCTGCTATAAGTCAGTTATAAGTGTTGCCTCCTAAGTATATAGCTAGCACATACATTTCCTGTGCTATAGCAGAGGAAATATATTATTCATCACATTTAACTCTTATTTTAATAGAAGACTACTTATAAGAACTAGTATTATCTATAGCAAAGATAGCAAAACCTTACTACCTTCTTAAGAGACTTCTAATAACTTTCCTATAAAGCAAAAGTCTAAGAAGAAGACTAAATCATAAACCTTTAAGATAAGGTTTAAGATAATGTAAAGCAAGTGATTATTCTTTATAGATATATATTAATTTAGGAGATAATTATTAATCTAGTATATACTAATATAAGTAATTAATATCTTATATTAAATAAACTAGTAGCTAGTACTAATATATTAGTAAAACCTTTAATTTCTAGTACTTATTAATTTATTAATAAATTAAAAATAAAGAAAGAAAGACTAGTAATTAAGCTATAACTTCTAAGAGATATATCTATAATAAGGTACTATTATTATAAGAAATTAGGATATTATATAAAGGATTACTCTTAGATATAAGAGTAATTAGGAAAAGAGTTATCTATTACTAAGACATTATAAGCAGGCTTAGTAATATAATTAATAAGGAAGCTATAAAGATTCTTATTATAATAATAAAGAGTAATTTTAAGGCTTTATTTTTAATTAATATTAGTATTAAGAGGGAAAGAAAAGGATTAATAATATTAATACTATTAGATATAAAATATTATTTAAGCGTGATTATAAATTATTAATTAGCAAAATAACTTTATAAAAGATTATAGATTAATATAGTAGACCTAGCTAAGCCTATTCTTATCTCTAATTTTATTAATAAGATTTGTTAATTTATTTTCTAGGCTCTTTATTTACTTATATATATTAGTAAACACTAGTAATAATTATAGATCTTTTATATAATAAAGGCTATATACCTTATAATCTTAGGAAAGAAGTTAATAAGGCTAGATAATTATATTCTAGATCCTAAAGATTTATTAATAAAGTTTATAAGAGAATATAATTATAAAGAGCAACTTATATTCTAATAAAATTATAAAAGTTAGAATAACAAGCTTAAGGCTAAGAAGCAAGTAGCAAAGAAAGAGCTAATAAAGAAGTTATATAACAAATTTAGCTATAATTATGTAGCTAAATTTTAGGCTAACCTAATTAAGACATTAGTATTATAGATAACAAAGATTCTTAAGCGTCTTAAAATAATCTTAGGCATTTTATAATCTTTATACCTTATTAAGATAAAGAAAAGTTTAGATAATAAGACAATTATTATTATTATTTAAAGAAGGAGAGTTAAGAAGACTAGGGCAGCCTAGTATAGTATTAAGCCTATAAGCATTATAGTATTTAAGTAATTATTAATTACTCCTAATATAGAAATGTTTATTATTATAATAAAGGACATAAATAAACATATTAAGAAATAGATTTAGCTAGAACTAGATCTAAAAAAGATTCTTTTAATAAAATTTTAAGAATTTGTAAACGTCCTTTTAAAGAAGGCTTTTAATACTCTTCTAGAGCATAGGGAGAAATATAACTATAAGATTAAACTAGAAGCAGGAAATAGATTTAGCTAGAACTAGATCTAAAAAAGATTCTTTTAATAAAATTTTAAGAATTTGTAAACGTCCTTTTAAAGAAGGCTTTTAATACTCTTCTAGAGCATAGGGAGAAATATAACTATAAGATTAAACTAGAAGCAGGTGCTAAACTACCTTAAATATAGCCCTTATATAAGATAAGCCTAGATAAGCCTAAGATAATTAAGAAATATATTAAAGAGCATCTTAAAAAGAGGTTTATTAAACTAAGTATTATCTTATTTATATTACTAATTCTTTTAAAACAGAAACCTTAAAGAAAACTCTATTTCTATATTGATTTTAAAGATCTAAATATTATTATAAAGAAGAATAGCTATATTATCTCTTAGATTAATAAGATTATAAGTCTTCTTAAAAAAGTTATAGTCTTCTTTAACTTAGATATTTAATAGCTATATTACTAGATTTAATTAGTAACATCCATCGACTTACCGTCACAAACATCATGACCCGATAATTTCTACGCTAGTAATATTTTAATACTTTATAAATAAGAAATTTATAAAGATGCTTAGAAAAAATATAATACTATACCTAAATAATATCTTAATCTTTAGCTAATTAAGAGAAGAACATAAGTAATATATATAAGAAGTCTTATAGATTCTTTATAAAAGTAATATTTAGGCTAATATTAAGAAAAGCAAGTTCTATATATAGTTAGTAAAGTATCTTAAATTAATTATAACTCTAGGGGGCATTTAGATAGATCTAGAGCATATATCAGTTATTTAAGAATAAAAGAAATCTAAGCTAAAAGATATTTATATGATATAAACATTTCGAAAGTTTATTAACTTTTATTAATAATTTTGCTTAAGATTTAATAAGATAATAAGATTATTAAGAGGTTTTTAACTTAAAATAAGTAAATTTTTGATTAAAAAAGAAGACAAACTTATTCCTTAGTTAAGATATAAATTATTATAATTATTTATACTTAGCTATACTTACTTATAATACTTATAAACATAATATAAGTAGAAATAAAGATATAAACTTTAATAAGGCTAAAGGACAAAAGCTTTATTCTTTTAATTAATAAGAATCCCTAATACTAAAAAATTTATTTTTAATTATTATTAATAAGATATAATTAGTTTTAAGTAAAGGTAAAAAAATAATATATATATTAATATCTATTTAGTTTTTATTTATAAGGCTATATAGATAGCTGCCTAATAAAAGAAAAACCTAATAAGGAAAACTTTAGACTTATAAGACTAGATAAGTATAACTATTACAAAGAGGTTAGAGATTACCTTGTAAAGCGCCTTCGCCTTACCTACGTTTCGCCTGTATATCTATTGTCCTCTCTTATGTAGTTATTCTTTTAACTATACATCAAATATCTTAGAGGGTCTTAACCTTTATTATTATTACTCCTCTGCTATATTAAATACTTTGTACCCTCTTAGCTCCTCCTTTACTATCTCTTTTGTAGTACAAAATTGCTTTAGGATCCCTATATAGATAAACTAGCGAGCCGCATGCTTTATATATGCGGGTTAGAAGAGGATCTTACTTATACACTCTGTTCTGTAGGCAGCTAGCATGCCTACTCTATTATATCTTAGGTAGTGTAACAGGATATAGCGAACTGTTTACGTATGCCAGCTACAGGCGCAGGCAGGGTTAGTATCTAGTACTTGGATAGCCGCTAATTATGCGTTCAGGCCTATAACCTCTAACCGCATTAAGAATAATGCCGTTATCTCTGTCTTTGTTAACCCTGCGTACAGTATATAAGTGTCCTGCTCCTAAGGAGTAGACTAGATTATTACTTGTAGCCAGCCTCTCCTTCTTTATAACGTGGCTGCCCACCTCTTCTTCCACTCAAGATTACCCTATTTAGTAAGTAGGTTTCTTTCATTAGGTAGTCTCCTTAGCCTAGGTGGTCAGGGGTCCTGGCCTCTCCCCTGCAGTGTTTGCTTAGCTTTGTGCATTCCTAGTTAAAAATATAACCGGAATCAGCTAAAGCAAAGATTTTGAACCTTGTAAGTATAGGCTTGCTAGGAATAATGACTTTTTGTAAAGTTTGACCTTTAAACTTGATTATAAATTTATTAATAATAATATTTGTGTTTAAACTCCTTTTTTACCTAATAATCTTTTGTTTTGATTATGTAACGTTACTTTATGCCTGTAATATAAATATTAATTAGCAAGATCTGAGTTTCCCTTTTTAGTACTGTTTTAAGCGTTCGTTTATATCCCTTTATAATATAACAGAGGCAACTATTCTAGACTTTTTTAAGTAATTTAGTTATAGCTTTTATTATTACTTCTCCTGTGCCTTACATGCTCAAACCTTACTCTTATACGCTGTATAGTAGAGTAGGCCTAATTATTATAGTATATAGTAGTTGTAAGTTACGTATTAAAGGTCCTTAGGTAAAGGTAGCTAGTTTTACTAGGGCCTTAAAGGCTGCAATACTCTTGCAAGTTATATATACTATATATTTATTCTAGGTAAGCCTAAGGTCTAGCCATATCTCTAGCACCCTGATTACCTTGTCCTTAACTGCTACTTAATAGTCACTTATTTAGACAGTTAATACTAGGTCCTCTTATATATAATGCCTGCTTTATATAAAGTATATTAGCTAGTACTTATCAGAGGCAAACTTAGCACTATATACTTTCGTCTAACATTAGCATTACAAATAAGCTATAATTAGCCTATAATAATTTTGTTATACGCTTTCGCTTTATGCTATTAGGTAGATATTATCTATAAAGCTGAATCCTAACGTTCCTTTCTCTAGGTCCTAAAACTGTTCTAACAGGCCAGATATAAAGAATAAGAACAAGATTAGCAAGAAAGGAGAGCTTTATAAGATGCCTATATTAGTCTTAATCTAGTCGCTTTTATACTCTATATATATAATACGCGTGCGCCTTATACGTAGAAAGTATATGACTACTTAGATAAGCTAATCCGGGAGGCCCTTCTGCCTAAGGATATCTAGTAACTTATTATAAGGGACATTATTAAAGGCCTCTGAGAGGTCTAGGCTTAGTATTAGCAAAAAAATAATAAAAGGAGGGATTAATATAAAAGAGATAAAAACTTTAACCTTAGAAAAATAAAGTATAAAACTTTAAGTAGCCTATAATATATTA
>NW_006913461.1:0-7571 GCF_000464535.1 Endocarpon pusillum Z07020
AATTAATATTTATATTATAAATATAAAGTAACACTATATAAATTAAAATAAAAGATTATTAGATAGAAAAAGAGATTATTAGAATAGCTAATACTATATAGGACCGCATACGAAACGCACGCTTTATATATATTAATTACTAATTAAAATTATATATTTATCTAATTAGGATCCTTATAAAAAGCTCTTTAGAATTTGTATATATACAAAAAACGCGTCTTAAGCTTAGAGTGGCGTTATATAAAGTTGTATAGCCATTACTTGCTAACAGGCTTCGCATAACGCGTCTTACGCAGAAGATCGGCTCAGCTATATCTCGTACGCGATTTATCCCGGGTGGGAATCCTCGCGAATCTAGGTCGAGGATATATCGTACGAGTATTTCTTCTTTAGTCAGGGTCAAATTATGTCGGGCATTTCGTTCTTCAGCCTTAGGCGCCCTTTATTCGATCACGAAGAGTGGTTTAAGGGACGTTATTGTTAGAAGTAGTAGCAAACAGCGTACAGAGGTGCCAATTCACTTGATTAAGTTACTCCTATCAAGAGGAGCCTTTGCTTCTACTAATAGCCATACAAGCGTATACATCTATACCGCTCCGATACAGCATTTGGCATTCAATTCGTATAGCAATAGTCACTACTATAAATGACAAGGCGTAACAGTTACAAGAGCGTTTCGTGTGTTTTGCATACGGGGACCCTTGTACTATCATGCTAATACGCAACAGATACGTATTATATACGCAGGGATTCTGACAGTTATACGTCTTTATAGCGTATCAGATTAACATTTTCTAGTTTGTACAGATAGCTTGGATAGTAAGGAGAATTCTGGCTTCTTAGGATTAAGAGTTTATTATGTTGTTGTGTTGTGACTGCGTATAATAGTTAAAGGGTTGTAATGTAGAAGAAAAGTGCGCGGGACGATTATATACGCAGGACGATTATAAACTATGTTATAAAAAAAACTTAATATTGTTGAATTGCTGCTAAGCTGCTAGCATACTAGTGGTCACATAACTTAAGGCTATGTTTATTTAGGCCTAGTGTCACTTACTAGCTACTAAATAAGATTATACTTGAACTTTAGATAGAAGTTGGATTCAACTTCTAAATAGTTTACTATATTAATCAGTTAATTGAGTACAGACATCTATAGATAACAGAAGCAGTTTAGCATTACTTTTAATAGGTTATAAGCCCGGAGATTATAATTAGTAGCATCCTGTTACCCCTATTTAGCAATTACCTTAAAAGGTCCTAAATCTGCCTAGGCAGTTTCAGGACCTCAAGCTAATTAGATCCCCTTCCAGCTTCGAAGCTCCTCTGAACCTTTCTACAGCCTTTAAAGCCTATCCAAAGCCTTCTTAAGATGAGCAGCAACAACAACAACGACCACAAGAAGCAAGAGAAGCTTAAGGGCTTCGAGAACTGGCCTCGTTAGTCTAATTTGGCCCATCTACGTCTAATAGAGAAAGAGCTATAGAGATACATCGCCCCTGGGCCACTGAATGACCCAAATAACCACAGGGCCGCAGGGCAGCATACTACCTAAAGAGGGACGTTAGTAATGAGCTGTTCTAGGGCATTAAGACTATTAATAACCCACGGCTCATCTGGAATCATCTTAAATCAGTATGCTCACAAGCAGGGCAAGGCATTATCTACACATCTATATAAGAGCTCTTCTCCTATTCTGCTAATTATAAGGCTCTTGGCCTCAAGAAGTCTATTAATGCTTACGTTAGTAAGATATCAGCTATCATTAAACAGATTTATATAGCTGTCAATCTTATAAAAGACATCTAGGAGGACATTCAAATAATTTAGCTCCTTAAAGGTCTCTCTTCTTAATTTAACAACAAAAAAAAGTATATCCTTAATCAGAAAGATATAAAACTAGCTAACATTTAGCAGATACTTGCCTCTAAAAAAGTACAAATTAATATAGATCTTAAGATAGGCCTATTATTTAAGGCAATAATAAGCATGAGGTTTAAAAGCAAGCAATATAAGAACCTAGCTAAGATCTAATGCTATAACTATAATAAACTTAGCCACTTTATAAAGGACTGCAAACTAGCTAAATAGACTAAAAGAAGCACTAATAAGAGAAGAAATACCACTAAATTAAAGCGGCTAGCATCTAAACGCTATATTAACTAGGTAAAAGCTAATAATAATATAGAAAATAACTCTAAATAGCAAGAATTCCCTTATAACGTTATTTATATATTAAAGTTAAGTAAGCTTAACAAAGAATATAATTAGTATATTGATTTCTGTGCTAGCAAATATATTACTAGCTAGAGCAGTTAGTTCTAAGTATTAATAACTATAAACGAATAATTTATTACTGTTAACGCTAGCACTATTATAGCTAAACAGATTAGTACCATCAGAATTAAGACAGAAGACAGCTATATAGACATTAATAATATAACATATATACCTGCTTATATAAGTAACCTTTTATCTCTTAGCTAATTAAAGTTAAATAAAGTAAAATATATAGATATAGACAACTATATAGTATTTGTTATTAATAAAGAAATCGTCGCTTATATAACTCTTAAGGATAACCTTTTTATACTTAATAGTACTTACGCTGCTATTCTGATGGCTGTGCGAGGCAGACTAATATTTAAAATAGCTAAGGACCTATAATAGTAATTATAATACTGTTGACTTAGCCACGTAAGCTATATCTAAGTTGCTTAGGCTAGCAGAATGTCTACTAGTATAGATTTAGCTGCTTTAGATACAGACTCTGTTATTACTAATATAGAATTAGCCCTCTTTAGAGAAGCAAATAAGCTCTAAGAGAATAGCTAAATCTGTAAGCCCTGTATTAAAAGCAAGTAAACTTGAATAATCTATTATGAAGGAAGCCAAAAGGCTATAAGAAAGCTTAAATTAGTTTACTCTGACCTCTAGGGACCTTACTATCCCGCTTCTTTTTGTAATAAGCACTACATTATAGTCCTAAAGAACAACTATACAAAGAAGAGCTAGATAGGCTTTCTAACGCAGAAATTAGATATGTATAAGCATTTTAAGAACTAGTACGCTATAATTATTACTAAATCAGAGTATCTATTAATAGCGCTTCAAGTTAATAAAGAGAGAGAATTTATAAGTATCACTCTAAAGGACTATTATAAGAAAGAAGGCATATTTATTAGCCTTTTTGTGCCTTATACCTTTAAGCATAATAGTAATGCAAAGTAAGTATAAAAAACTATTTATATAATAAAGGACTTAATACTAATTAATAGTAGATTATTAAACCGCTTTTAGGCTAAGGTTATAAATACTGCTAATTATATCTAAAATCAATTATTAGTAAGAGGAATCAAGACAACTCTAGAGCAGGCTTAGACAAATTAAGTACCCTTCCTTAGCTATTTACAGATCTTTAGTAGTATTATCTATATTTATATCCCTAAAGAGAAGTAACAGAAGTCTAACATCAAGAGGACCTAGACAAGCATTCTGATAAGGTACATACTAATAATAAAGCAGATTTGCGTATAGAATCTTATTTAGCAAAACGCTTATGCTATCTTAATATATACTATTAATGAAAACTGCAAGAGAGCCGACCTCCTTATATAGCACTCTTTATCTCCTTTTATAAATACTTTATAAAGGATATATATAAAGAGAGCATAGCTAGATGTGCTAAGAAAAAGAGGTAGGCTCTAAAAGTAAGCTAACAATATTATAGATTTAGACAACCCCTTGCCTATATAGGCAGGAAATTTAATTAAACATTTTGAATAAGACAAGTCTAAGAGAATTAGATTAAGTAAGTTAAGTACATAGCTAGTAAGAGAACTATTTATAATAAGGTAATAAGGGATAAGCGGACAACAGTCATAATAGCTCCTAAGCTAGGCAGAAGAGTCAGGCATAGAGATTATAAAAGATCCTGCTACTAATTAAGAGAGGACCTCTATAAAGGTTACAAAAGATTCTGCTATATTAAGACAGTTCGCCCTTGTAAAGAACGTGATAAGAGGCACTTATAAAGCTCAGGACGCTATAGCTGCTACAGGAATAAGAGTTACCTTAACATTAAAAGGAGTATAATTAAGTAGGAGTTCTAGTATACTTATTAAAAGGAAAAATAACACAGTTAGGCTATAGCAAAGCAGTATAATTAGATAAGAGTCCTAGTATACTTAAAGTTATTAGAAAAGCAGTATAGTTAGGTAAGAGTCCTAGTATACTTAGAGCTATTAGAGAAGTAATATAGTTAGGTACAAGTCCTAGTATACTTATAGATAAAGAATAAGCAGTATAGTTAGATATAAGTCCTAGTATACTTAAAGTTAAAGAAGAAGTAATACGTTCAGGTAAGCGTCCTAATATACTTGTAAGAGCTACAGAGGCAGAGCAGCCTAGTTACTCTAAAGACCTAGATAAGGTAGCTAGAAAGACTATTAATATAGTAGACGCTAGTAAGTACTCTAGCGTGAGAGAGAGTTTACTATTAGTATATAGAAACAAG
This sequence comes from Endocarpon pusillum Z07020, assembly GCF_000464535.1. Lineage (NCBI taxonomy): Eukaryota > Fungi > Ascomycota > Eurotiomycetes > Verrucariales > Verrucariaceae > Endocarpon > Endocarpon pusillum. Next base: position 4,517 of record NW_006913461.1, read on the forward strand.
GGCCATTCAAGGCTAGATAAGCTAAGGACTTATATATAAGTAGTAACAGACCTTATATATAATAGGTAATAGAAAGACATAATTAATAAAGAACTACAGAACCTAAGCACTTATTAAGCCTAGAGAATTAAAAGGCTGCCTAAGAGCCGGAAGTTAGTAGGGTACAAATAGGTATTTAAGATCAAGAGAAATAAGAATAATTAGCTAGCAAGATATAAAGTACAGCTTATAGCATAAGGCTTCTTATAGATTTATGAGATTAATTATAAGAAGACGTTTGTTCCTATTATCAGAAGAGAGTCCCTTAGGATATTTCTTATTATTATTATAATAAGAGATATAGAACTATATCAAATAGATTAGTTGCCGCTTATTTAGTTAGCGAATTAAGAGAAGAAGATAAGCAGATATTTATACAGATATCCCTAAAGGAGTATCACTTAGGAAAGAGCTAAATAGAGACTAATAAGTGTGCAGAATCATTAAGAGCCTATATAGACTTAAGTAATCTATAAGGAAATAAAGAGAAGCTTATAGACGTCTTAAGAGCTAACAGATATAGTATACTAAATAGAGATCTAAGCATACTAATATATCTAGTAATAAAAGGACAATTATTAGTACGTATATAAATAACCTGCTACTAGTAGCAAAGGATCCAGAAGCCATTCGTTAAATCAAAGCCCTTTTCTAGCAGAACTTTGATAAAGGACCTAGGAGAAGTGAGGATAATTATAAGGATAAGGATTAGAAGAGACAGAGTTCGCTAAAATAGCTATAGGTTAACTAGACTATTTATTTAAGAGAGATTCTTACTACAGAGGGCAGAACAGATTATAATGCTATAGTTATACTAATAAAGCCTAGCATATTTATAGCCTTAGATAAAAAAGCAGATCTAAAAGATGTCGAGTAGTATAGCTTAATGCTAGTACAGCTGTATAGCTAACGACCTCCTTAAAGAGAAGCGCGAGCTGCCGCAACAGCCGAATCCTAAAGCGGCTTAGCGCCCTTATTTCTTGTGCCCTTGGCATAGGAAATCCCTTTTAAGTAGCTACTAGAAAGCCTAGATAGGAAAAATACAAAACCACAGAGTAAGAACTTCAACAGGTTATAAGCCCGGCTTCGCGATTACTAAATAGATAAGTAAGGAGGCAGCTCTAGCAAGCTATACTTCTCTTGAATAGGTCAGATAGGCTCTTACCCAGCTTATCTAATCCTTCCTTCAATTAAACAAGTACGCCAGGCTACTAAACTGCCACATCCTTCCTTCAGTGCTCTCTGTTACACTCATTCTGTTCGAGCTAAACTCTATTCGTGCTCTGCTCCGTTTACTAGCTATTATATAAGCTAATTAACCCTGTTCGCAAGAGAGAGACCTGGAACATCAAGAGAAGGCCTAAGAAGCTTCTCTGTTGAGCTTATTTCGTTAGAAGGAGAGAGACCTTAGACGACAGAGTTATTTTTAAAGTGGTTACAGAAGCATAATGAAACCAGCATCCCTTCCTCCCTAGCTGTTTAACTATTTCTCTTAGGACAGACTGCAGGGGCTGCAGGCTGAGCATATAAATAACGAAATATCCACCCCTTATAATTTTTAAGACTCGTTAATTATTAACAATGACTCTGACTCTTAAGAAGAGTGACCTAGTTAATATTCAGCAAGCCTCTTAACCTCTAACAAGCACATTAAGAGACTAGTTCTTTCTTTTAATTCACCCTTATTACAGCTAGTACTGCCTTCTCTAAATATTACCTTATTTACTTTTATAATATTAATATTAGTATTGTTAATTCTATTAGAGAGACCTTAGAAGGTTAAAAAAAGAATAAGGAAGGAGAAGTAACTATAATAGGTCATGATTAATTAAGATTTTAATGACTATAAAGCATATAATAAACAAGAGTACTAGTTAGCATACGTTATAAAAGGCAAGATCCTAAGCGACGAAAAACTTATATATAATAATTAAGACAACTGGCTATACAACCTTAAGCTATAGGCGCTCAAGAATAGTGTATAGTACATAATTAGTAATGACCTGTCTAACATCCAGCAACAGAAGAAAGAAAACAAGAAGTCACTATTCAGAGCCCAAAACGCCGTAGTGTTGTCCTTAATTTTTCAAGGACTTGGAGATGACGACCGTCAAACAGCACATGGATACCAAGAAGCAGCTCTTCTCGTTCGGCATCTAGAACGCAAATACAAGAAGGCCCTGGAGTCTACAACTCAGGACTACATTAGCGAATTCTACGGATATAAGATCAAGGAGCAAAGCGTACGTACAGCTTATACTAAGCTGAAGAATCTGGCTCGAAAAGTCAGAGAATACGACGCAACTCTGGGCGCTACAATGACGCCCAGGCACATCTTCAACCGTCTGGTATCCGTGCTGCTGAGAGAGCTTGTGGCCTTGGGTCGTATTTTGCGGGCCCAAGAGGTCGAAATCAAAGAAGGACTTGCGCAGCTGGAGGAGACGGAGAAGGCGCTCGATTCTGCACCAAGCAGAAGACGAGAAAAAGCCCACTACTCTAGGGCTGACAGGCGTCCCTCTCCGAAATCCAGCAGCCGCTCTCCTCATCGATGGGTCACCAAGAGCCCTGAGCGTGGCCGCCGCCCTTATCGTCGCTCATTGAATCATTCATCATCTTCTTCTTCATCAGCCGATAGCAGAAAGGAGCTCGTCTGCTATCGATGTGACAAGGTTGGGCATGCTTCTTCGGATTGCCCTAACCGAGAGCTCATTCTTCGCCTCCTCAGGGAGCACAAAAGGAAGTCTGCATCGAGATCTGCGTCAAACAGGTCTTAGTCTCACCAAAATCGATCCTTACAGCGATCTCCCTTACCAGGGAGCAGTCGCAAAGCATCCAAGTCTGTGCGCTTTTCAAAATCAACACAGGCTTACTTAGGCGATAGCGAGCCTGAGGATAATGACGTGACTCGATCCGTCAAATAAGCAGCTTCTAACGAAAGTGATAGCGACCATCAGGCCCGTGCCGCTATCGAGATGGTGGGCCCTTCGGGGTTGTCTCGGGGCAGCCAGATTCGACA
>NW_006913462.1:0-8568 GCF_000464535.1 Endocarpon pusillum Z07020
ATAATTAATAAGTAATTATATAAGTGTTTAGCATGCTTACTACTAATTATAATTAGTAAAAAGCGCAAAAGAGGCATTATAGACTATAGTCTATATAACTTAAGTAAGATATATAGTCTTTATAGCTTTAGGACTTATTTAATTAATAATATAAAGGCTTCTATATCTAATTATTTTAAGAACTATATTGTTATCTTAGTTTTATATATATAGTGTCTTTTTATCAAAACTATTAGAAAGCCCAGATTCGTATAATAAAGAACTAGAGAAAAGGCTAATACCTAAACTAGGTATATATAATATATTTAACAGGGTTATTACTTCCCCTTTTGTATATATTTAGGCATATCCTGCCCCTCTAATATGTAACCTTAAGTCTGCTAAATTCACTATTATTTCTTTAATTCTTCTTAGGGGTCCTCTAAAGAGAGAAAGCTAGTTAGTTATATAGTTAGATATACTAGTGTCAGTAATCTACTTAAGGGTCTTACAGGTTAGCTTTTTTAGTGCCGCAAAATAGACTTCTGCTCCGCCTTCAGAGTCAAAAGAGAAGTCTTCTGCACTTGTGCTCTCTTCCTTAATTATTCTCGCCTTTAGCTTGTTCCCCTTGCGTTGGCTTGCTCAAGCTTTGTCAATAATCTCCCTGATCTCTTCTATATACTCCTTAATGTAAGGGCAGTTCCGCTATTTATGATTTCCTTAATAGGCAAAACATTTTAGCTGTTATAATAGGCGTTCTTAAGGTGAGGTTATGCTTTCTTAAGAGTAAAAGTAATATTTATATGTTATAGATCTTTAGGATGATTATTAGTTAGAGGATAACTAGAACCTTATTAATAAATAATAATATTACTTAAAGATAATAGAAGTGTTATTTAGTAAAGATTCTTTCTTAAGGAATTATTATATAAGAGGTTTAATATTAAGGAGATGTTTTTTCTAATTATTAATAACATCTTATATAGTATTATATTCCGAAGAAAGGGAAGCAAGAAGCTATTAGAACATCTAGTATTATATAGTAAATGTTTTAAGTGAATTATTAATTACTTTAATACGTCTTCTTAAGCACTAAATCTTTATTTATGCATCTTCTATGCTCTTTTTAGGCTTCTTATAATAATTAATATATTACTATAAGTAATATCTATTTATTAATAGTCTTACGTCCCAAAGCCATCTCCAGTTTGGCCAGGCTTTTACTGATGCCCTAAGGAGTAATTTTAACTGGTAGCGCCAGTTATCGAGACCCTTTGCGTATAGGGTAATGGTTCATAGGACGACAAGATGAAGCAGGGCAAACGCACCGCAGAAGCATGCGTTGAGCAGGGTAAGCCTAGGGTTTTCTAGATGCAGGGTTTTTCCCTAGAGTTGTTAGTGTCTGCATGGCTCCGAAAGCGGAGACCGAACAGACGTTAAATAGAATAATATATATATATATACTTAATTATAAAGTTGAAATAAGAGAGAAACTCGCTCTAATAGACTTGTTAGCAAGATAATTATTTAGATAATATAAAGTATTTAAGGTTCCTATAATCTATTATAACTTATATAGATTCTTAGGACCCTTTTAGCTCTAGGCACTATTCTTTAAAAGCATAAACTATAACTATTAGTTTCTTATTATAAATCTTGTAATTGCTTTTAGCTAAGGCATGTCGCTTTAAGAAGTAGGCTACAGGTTATAAGATCCCCTTATTATTAGATTGAAATAGGACTCTTTTGTATATGTTATCTAAGGCATTAGTCTCTATAGTATAGAGTAAGTTAGAGTTAAAGTGCTATAAGACTAGGGAGCTTATAAACATGTCTTTTAGTATTTAAAACGCTTTTTTAACTTCTTCTCTCTAGTTAAAAGAGATGTCTTTTCAGGTAAGCTTAATTAGGGATAAGGCTATCTTTAAGAATCCTTTAATAAATTAATAATAGAAATTTGTAAATCCTATAAAACTTTATATGTTTTTTATATTATTAAGCTTCTTCTAATCTTAAATTATAGTTATTTTCTCTAGGTCTATATATATTTATTTAGGTTTACTATCTTTTAAATAGCTCTAAATAATTATTTCTAAGTATTTCGTCTTATAAACTTTAAATTCATATTTTTTTATATTAAGTTATAGTCTAATAATAGCTAATCTGCCTAGTACTATCTTTATATATTAATAGTACTCTTTTAGCGAGTTACTAAAAATTAGAATATTATTAAGATACACTAAGACAAATTAGTCTAGGATATCCTTTCTTAAAGCATTATTAATATAGTTCTAAAAGAAGGCTAGAGTATTACAGAGGCTAAAGAGGATTACATTCTATTTATATAAGCTTGTATATATATAGAAGGCTGTTTTTTATTTATCCTTGTAGATTATTCTAATTCTATAAAAGGCAATAACAATATCTAACTTAGTATATTATATAGCTTTATAGAGCTTGTCTAAGGTCTCTTAAATTAGGGGAATCAGGTATCTATTCTTGACTATAATAATATTTAAACCTTAGTAATTTACACAAAACTATAGACCTCCTCTAGGTTTCTTAATAAATAAGACTAGGGCAGTAGCAAAGGACTTAAATACGTAAATAAAGTTCTTTAATAAGTAGTCCTTTAGTATTTTATCTAGGACCTTTAATTCATTTCTAGATATGCTATATAAGGCTCTAGACGATAGTTTAGTATTTAGTAATAACTTAATCTTGTAATCTATTCTAGGGCAGTATAATAGAAGCTTATTAATAGCAGCTTTATTAAATAGGGATAAGAACTTGTAATATTACTTAGGAAGTCTAGTCTAAGGATCTATAGTTTCTTTAGGTTTTAAGGCCTTCTTAATATCTTTTAATAATATTGTAAAGACTTTATAGTCTCTTTGCTTACTTAGATAATTAAAGATTATTGCTCTTATTATAATTAGTATTATAGTTATATCTATAGCTTTTATTTATCTCTAGACTTAAGATTTATTATTTTATACTCTTTATATAGCTTTAAAAGTAATAAGATATTCTTTGTTCTTTTAAAGGCAATAATTATAATAGTATTTTATATTATATATAATAGTCTTTAGTACTTAATTTATTATCAGATTATATTATTTAAGCTAGAGTATTCTAAGAATAATATTATATTTTAGTCTAAAGATAATAAATATTAATAAGACTTCTTAATAAATATTAGAAGATATAGAGAACAAGAGAACTTTAGTAATATAAGTTGTTATAAAGGTCTAATTATTAAAGCCTACTATAGTTTTTTAACTTTCTAATTTTTTATAAGAGAAGAGTTATATAAAAGCTTTGCTAATATATACTACTATAGAATAACTAGAGTTAATTAGGGCTTAATATTTAAATTATTTAATGCTATACTTAATTAAGAGGCACTTAGAGTTAAGAGAAAGGTCTATTAAATATAAAGAAATAGAATCTAATTATATTACTAGGCTATTTACTATATTAGTAATAACTAACCTCTTCTTAGTTCTCTAAATATAACTTAGTTTAGGGTTGCTTTATTTAATAACTTTGTATTAATATAATTATTAGATAAAGAAAAAGGGGCAAGAAAGGCTAAGGCAATAGATATAATTACTTATAAGGTTGCTAGAGTAAATACTAGAGTTAAGGACGCTATAATAGGCGTAAAAGAGACAGTACAAAGGTTGCTCTATAGCTTTAGCTTTTCTAGGCATATATTAGCTCTGTAGTCTAGGCCTGCATAGTAATAACAAAGGCTTAGATTACATTAACATTCTTATTTAGCTTTATATTTGTTAGAGGCTTTGCAGACTAAGTAATCTATGTCTATAGAGTTATAGAAAACAAGAGCAGGCGTAACAGGACAGGCGGGGGCCGAAACTAAGATAGTTAAACTTATAGGCGGCTTTTATAATCTGGTTATCTATTATAATAGTATAGCGTATAGTAGATTATTCTGCTAAGTACACTCTTAAATAAAGGCTTTATATAATATGTCTCTAACGTTAACTATAGCTAGCTTCTTTATAAATTCCTTAGATAATACAAGTTAAAGTAGTCTCTTAAGATTATAATTCTGAAATAGCGTTCTTCTAGCAATCTGCTTAAACTCTAGGTAAAATTCAGAAAAGAGTTAATATGTTTGCCTTATCTTTATAAGACAGCAGATAGCAAAGTACTCTAGGTCAGTATTACTAAAGTTGAGCTTTAGTTCTTTAATTAGATCTACTTAATCTAGATAGATCCTTTTATTAATATTATTTAGAGTAATATTTAAGACATAATCTATAAGTTAAGAGAATACGTAATAAATATATAATATAGATATAAGATATCTATTAGTATTAACTCTAAATTTTGAAGTAAGGCCTACTCTAAACCTCTCTAGGTCTTTATAAGTGTTAGGCCCTAAGTTACTAAATATAAGAACGTCTATAGTCTTTTCTAACTTTGTAAATATATACTAGAGTTGTTAATTCTATTACAAGACTATAGCTATTACTAATAAGGTCTAGGCTATTAGGCCTTAAGTTAGATCTTAAGCTAGGTGCTTAGAGGGCTAGGGAGTATAAATCAGAGCCAGAATATATGTAGGAATAGATATATAAAAGAGTTTTTATAGATTAATTATATTGTTGTTAAGACATATCTAGGCGTTAGCTATAGCTTCTACAGATAAAAAAAACTTAAGAGAGATCTTAAACTCTTCTAAAGAGGAAAGGACATAGAACAGAATGAAAGAAAGAGAGGCAGTGGTTCTTCTACTGCTTAGACTAAGTAACAAGGAACAATAACAAAGAGAAAGTAGGTTAAGGCGGACCTAAGAACCAGAAGATAAAAATAAGTGGGACGCTTTATAATGTCAAGAGAGCTATAATTAGGCCTAATATACAAGATAAAGCGTGGAGAAAAGGAAACGAAAGTGGGAACACAACGCTCTATATATATGTCTGTGCCCCTTATTTCGCTGAGGCCAGGTACAGATAACTGTGGGTACCTGTTGTTAGTAATGGCTAGAATAGCAGCGGGGAGCTGGGTCTAAGATGAGCTCTGTAAGCCATAATCAGTGCCACAGGGAATATAGTCCTTGGCGTAGGTTGCAAGAGGATTTATAATAATTATCTTTATAAAGTATTACTATTATTTGCTCTGCTCTAAATTCGTTTAAAAAGCATTAAATTTATATAGCTTATCTTATAGCTACTTTTATAACTAAGTACTTAGCCTCTGTACTAGATATTAATACTGTTCTTTATCTTTTAAACGTCTAAAAGATAGCTGCATTATTTAATAAAAATAAATAATCTATTATTAACTTTCTGTTATCTAGATCTTTTATAAAGTTAGCATCTATATATCTATACAGTTATAGCTCTTCTTAAGAAGTACTTTATATAATATAATTAATTCTAAACTTAAAGCCTATCTTTATTATTCTTTTAAAGTATTATAAAACTTTTCTTATAGCCTTAAGGTGCCTTATATATAAATCTATATATTACTAGCTTAAATAGCTAATATAAAAACTAATATCTAGTCTTATATTATATATTAAATATAGTAACTTTTTAATTAGTGTTTAATACGCCTAAATATTAGTCTCTTTTATATCTTCTTCTTTATCTAAGGCTATAAATTTGCTAGGCTTTATTAATATAGCTATAGCATTATAGTCTATTATGCCTTCTATAGTAAGAATCTCTCTTAGATAGACAGTCTAGTTAACCTATAGCTATTAGCATAAGAGTTATTTTAATTCTTTTTATTAGCAGTTAATTTTAGATATAATTAGTAGTATTTATAGCCTTAGCCTAGAAGCGATTTAATAAGTTATTATTAATTAATATTAAGTCTTTTATTATATAAATAGTTCTTTATACTTACTTTGCGTTACTATTATACTTAGAGGTATAAGGCATAAAGAAGCTAATAGATATGCCCTTTATCTTATAGTAGTCCTTAAGAGTAATACTTATAAATTCTCTTTTTCTATTAACTTAGAGCATTATTAAAGAATACCCTGATTCAGCTACTACTAATGTACTAATTCTTAAAGTACTTATACACATCTAACTTTTGTATTAGGAAGCCTATCTAACTCTTCTTTATAAAAAGTCGTCCTTTAGTATTATAGTATAGTGCTTACTGCGAAAGAAGACAGGATAATAAGGTCCTTATAAGTCAAAGTATACTAATTCGAGTTTCCTTATAGTCTTTTGTCCTTCTTTATAATAAATTATCTATATCTGCTTACTCTTAACGCAAGGCTCACAGATTTGACCGTCTTCTTACTATTTAGTTAGCTCTGTTCTAGAAATAGCCAGATCTAGCTTGAAAATAGCCTGATCTGTGTCTAAAGTAACTAGATTTATACTAGTAGACATTCTGCTAGCTTAGGCAACTTAAACATAGCTTGTGTGGCTAAGTTAATAATGCGTAAAGAAACTCTTACTATTTAGAGTTATTATCTATACTATTTTTAGCTTTTACTTAATTAATATAATATTTAAAGACTAGCTATTTTGACTTAATAGTATTTCTCCTCTTATTAATGCTTCTTTTAGTCTGTTTAGCTAGTTTATAGTTCTTTGTAAAGTAGTCAAGTTTATTATAGTTATAATATTAGATCTTAGCTAGGTTCTTATATTACTTACTCCTAAATCTTATGCTTATAGCTACTTTAGATAGTAGGCCTATCTTAAGGTCTATATTAATTTATATTTCTTTAGAAGCAAGTATTTATTAAATATTAGCTAGCTTTATATCCTTTTAATTAAGGATATACTCTTTTTTATTATTAAATTAGGTAAAAAGGCCTTTAAAGAGTTAAATAATCTGAATATCCTTCTAAATGTCCCTTGTAGGGTTAATAGTTATACGAATCCGCTTAACGATAGCTAATAGCTTACTAACATAAGTATTAATAGACTTTTTAAGGCTAAAGGGTTTGTAATTAGCTAGATAAGAAAAGAGCTTTTGTAAGGACATGTAGATAACGCCTTGTCTGGCTTATAAGCATACAGATTTGAGATGATTCTAGATAAGCCGTGGGTCATTAATAGCCTTAATGCCCTGAAACAGCTCATTACTTACGTCCCTCTTTAGGATATAGACTGCTCTCACAGCTCTGTGATTATCTGGGTTATTCAGTGGACTAAGGGCGATGTATTTTTATAGCTCTTTCTTTATCAGACGTAAATAGGCCAAATTAGACTAACAAGGCCAGTTTTCGAAGCCCTTGAGCTTCTTGTGATGGATGGAGCATTTCCTCTGCCATGGCGCAGGAAATGCTTGTGGCCAGCCACATGCTCAGCAGGCAACGTCTATGGCTTACCCGCGGCAGCAAGCAAACTCTTGCCGTGGGGCGCTTGTCAAAGCGTCTGTCAAAGCGTCTGTCAAAGCATTTGAGCTATGACATGGCCAACGCACGCACATGCCATATCCCCTGGCGTCGGAGTATATGTATCTGCGCATAGGCGCGTTATAGATAGATTCTCCAGCTTTCGTTTTAGCAATCTATGGACTATTGACTTGTTCTAGTTTCGAGCCATTGCACTTCTCTTGCTTCTTATAGTTATTGTTGTCAGTAGAGCTCATCTTGCAGAGACTGTAGAGGACTTCAAAGAGCTTCAAGGCTGTAGAGGAGTCTAATTGACTTAAGGTCGTAAAACTGCTAGGCGGATTTGGGACCTTTCGGAATAGGGGGTTGCAGGATGCTACTAATTAGGATCTCCTTTAATTGCTTGATGCTCTGTTTGTCTGTTAGCGTTTAGAGGATGCTCTCCGGGCTTATAACCTGTTAAAAGTACCGCTAAAACTGCTTCTGCTATCTATAGATATTTGTACTTAATCAAAATAATTAATTTAGTAACTTGTGCAGAAGTTATATCTAACTCCTGTCTAAAGTTCAAGTGTAATCTTACTCTAGTGGCTGATAGCACTATGCCTAGTCCGGCATAGCCCTAGGTTATGTGACGACTACTGAGCTAGCGGCTTAGCAGTAATTTAATACTTTTTAATTATTTTAAGTATATAATTTTTAATATTAAGAAAAGTCTAATGTTTTCTTACTCTAAATCTTTAGTTATTTCTTATTCGTTCTAGTTTATTTCTATCTATATAAATTTGATTAAGACTTTATATATTTTAGACTTTACTTAAGCAAGAAGACTTAGTACTTTTATTTAGAATGTGTCTTTCTGAAGTCTTGTATAAGATTTTATACTATCTATATATAAGGCTATTTCCTTATTTAGTAGCTTCTTTATAGTAATAATAAATTTCTTTTCTTTTGTATTATTATATTACTTGTTAACTATCTTTATTATCTCTTTTATAAATACTTATTAACCCTGTCCTTTTCTCGGCTACTAATAAGTTATATAATCACCTTTATAGTCTCTAGAAGTAATTAATTAGTTAGTTAAGGTTTCTTAGCAGGGGGCTTTTATAGGCTATTACTATATAGCGTCTGTATACAACTAAGGTTTTTCTATTAATTAAGGGGCTGGGGCTAATCTTGTCAGGGCTTGCATTACCCGTTCTAATTATGCCGCTAGGTCCTGGGCTTGATCTTGTTTCTCTGAC
>NW_006913462.1:8622-67651 GCF_000464535.1 Endocarpon pusillum Z07020
GCAGAGGTAGAGGATGGGATTGAGGAGTAGTCGTACGTCGTGCCATGGGACTGCCTCTTCTGGGCCTCCATAGGTTTCTTCCCATGCTTGAATGGATTCGCGTACGAAGTCGATTGTCTGTGTGTGTGTGTTCGTCATGTTCGCCAATGTTGCATTTATGCAGGATAGCGCCTCTATCTATATAGCTAAAAAGATCAAGAAATAGTTTGAAGATAAGGGCATACTATTGATGGATTAGCCACCTTATAGTCCAGATCTAAACCCAATTAAACACCTTTAGGCGCAACTCAAGCAGTGGATTCAGGATTATTATCCTAAACTTAATAAAATGGACAAAAGCAAGGAGGACTATCAACGCTTGTTTCGAGCTATTCGCGAGGGTTAGGACGCAATTAATGAAGAAGCTATACATACTTTGATCAAGAGCATGGATACCTGTATCAATACGGTGATTTCAGCGAAAGGTTGGTACACTAGATATTAAGATCTGATTTCCTATTTAGGAAAATAGGCCAGCTTCGTTCCTTAGATTTCAGCACACAATTTGAGCCAATTTTCAGCAAAATCCATAAAGTCTTGAAGTCGCTATAGTAATTTGTATGAAGGAGGTGAGAAACGTTGGTGAGGTGTGAAAGTGGGGTTGGTCGGATACTTTTGAACTAGTACTGTACCTAGTCCGGCTCTACCTTAACTTCACCTCAGGATTCAGCAGATCACTAAGCACCGCAGAAAACTCTAACTCTTACTGTGCTTACACGCCATAGTACTGCGTAGTAATAGAATTGGAGGCATCAAATAATACGATTGGATTAAAAATTAGCTATTTCTAATGCTTGGGTGTGTGTGAGCCATGGACCATGGACCATCTTCAAGCCGGTTCCCAAGAAGGGTGCGGAGGCTCTTCAGAAAAGTTACCATAGTATGTTGTTTGACGGTGGTGGTTCAATCCCCAACCTCCTCCCGCATTCCCCACCAGGGATAGAAAAGAAAACTAGCAACAATCATTAGGCCCAATTCGTGTCGTGCTGGTCAGTGATCCCCTTCCCCCTCGTGCGAAATATGCGTGAGAGAAGGCAAGTGTCGTAGATTTGGGGAGAAAGACGGACAGGTAGAAGCCAACTCCAGCCCACTCTCTCCCTCCCCTCCTGCTCCCGCAAGCATTCCCCACTACATGCCTATTGGGAGGAGGAGCGCAATGATGCAAACCGCAAGGACAGGTTTCGTCGGTGTCAGCGACCAACCGGAGCCCGTATACGGCACCACGGTCCTTGCAGGAGGCGGCGTCAAGATCTTGACCCAAAATCAGCACATGCTCATCAACACAATAAACACGCGAGAGAAAAAAGGAATGGCCGAACTCACCTTATCAAGCACATGTGCCACTCCATTGTCAGTGATCAAATCCGCCTGCACAATCCTTGCCTCGTTGATATAAAGATCCCCCCCTCTGGAGCTAACAGTCAATGTCGTGCCCCCAACCGTGGTTAGGTTCTGTCCGTCTCTGAGCTCAGGTAGGTAGCCTAGGAAACCCGGGACGACGTGGTTGGATAGAAGAGAGGAGAGCTGGGCAGAGCTGGTCGAGTTAGAGGTTCCGGCTGCGTAGGCGGAGTCGGACGTGGAGAAGACAGTCACACCGGAGGGGTGAGACAAAGTGGAGTCGAGGCCGGTGGACTCCAGGCCGGTGGAGAAGGACGTTTGGTTGGTGGCGTTGAAGGTGGCGGCGAAGCTTTGAGGAGGGGTGAAGAAGCTGTATTGGAGGTTTGTTAGCTGGTTATTACTCCGCTGGGAGAAGGGTCAAGGTCGGGTGTGCCCTTACTCAGTGACCCGATGAATAAGCCCGTGATCGTAAGGAACATCCGTCGTAAGGACGGTGACGTTTTCTCCCAAGCCAGAAAATAACTGAATCGGACGCTCCTCAACATCGCGAGCACGCCGGTAGTTGTTCCCGCCCGACCCATGCGAGACAACCACATTCGAACCGTTGACCGGCCCGGGTATATTGACCCTATTGACGTTGCCCCTCGGCCGTGTGCCCAATGTGCTCCGGCTGCTGGCATCGTTGCTGCTCTGCATGGGCCCTTGGACCCCTGTGAGGCCGGCTTCGACCTGGCGTGCGCGGAGCAGCAATGGCACTGACGTGTTGAAGTCCGGGACAGCCTCGTCCATGGGTGCGTATACCGTGCGCACGTCTGGTGCGGTGAATATGGCTATCAACTCGGGGTCGCTCTGAATCCATGCGGCGAATTTGGTGGCATTGGCGTTGCGGAGGCCCTCAAAGAGGGTTACCGCACGGGCGCCCGTGGCTGCCCAAGTAACGAGTGAAAATGCGAGAAAGAATGGTTGCAGCATTGTGTTGGAGAAAAGGTTTTGAGTACCTTAGCAGCAAGGGGAGTGAAAGAGATGCTTTTGGTTTGGTGTGTGGGGAGAGGGGGAGTATGGGCCTTGAGAGAAACGAGAGGAGGAACACGAGGAACAGGACCGAGTGACACAAGTAAGGAGAGAGAGGTGTATCACGCAGTATAAAGACCGAAAAGGGCTCTCTTCTCAAACAGGATCGAGGCCGAGGAGAGGACTTTGACGTAGCATATATTCGGCCAACATGGCGACTGCCTTGGGGAACTTCAAGGGCTCAATGTGGACGAATGCGCAGTGTTCCTGGCCCTGTAGTTACGTAGTACGTAGATCAAATGTGACAAGAGATGCATCAATCATTGAGGTCGAGGGGTATTTGGCCTGGAGTGGGCGAAAAGTTGAAGTTTGGATCCGAAATAGCCCAATGGGGACTAGGATAGGGACTGGGACTGGGCCTGGGACTGGGATTGAGACTGGGATTGAGATTGGTGAGGCGCATTTAGTCTCAGCTGAATGTTCTCTCGCTGGCATCATCTGGCATCATCTGGCATCATCTGGCATCATCAGGCATCATCAGGCATCATGCGGCAACCAATCGTAGGCATGGTCACTTTCTCCATCGTATTCGGAGTAATACTATGTACTACGGTATCGGGCAGAAGTAATGTTAGCATGGTTCTAGTAACAACTAGTTATCATACAGCGCCACTTGGATGCCTAGAAGCTTCTTTGGTCGATAGCCACAGATATTCCCCATAGCAGTGCCACTAACCGGTAGAAGCTTAGCTATCTCGTTAAGGGTCTGCTCTGGAGCAAAAGTACTAGCGCCGTGCTAACATTACTTCTGCCCGATACCATAGTACTACAAGGGGGCATGAAGTATTGTTAGTTCAACGCTAGTATCTTTACTCCTTAACGTCCTTTATGCATAACAGCTAAGCCTATATCAGACTAATAGAAAAATTTGAGCTCTTTTTAACGGTCTGCTTAAATCAAGCTTTGCAATAACAAATCACGGCACTATAACGGAGTAACAGACACTAGCCGCTACTAGCACCAGACTAACAATATTTATGCCTCCCCCGTAGTACGTATGCAATACCTGGCTGTCTCACACTCAGCACTCAGCTCCACACCGACGCCTGTCCGTGCCGAAGGGGTAGTTAGGCGTAGTGCAGCCAATAGTTCTTATTTAGTGCAAAACAACCGTTACCTCGTCCGATCAGTTCTTGTTTGCTCACTTTTGGTATTTGACCAGACCAAAGCTTCCAAGTTTTATTGGCGAGGCTAGAAATGCACCTCATCTTGACCAGGTGCGTATTATTATTGACAAGGGAGGGAGATAAAAGGGACACAATTTAGCCCTCCTATCATCTAGGGCAAAATACACCACCTATTCTCAGCTCCTGACACCATAATCTCCAGTAATAAGAAGAGGAGGGGGAAGAAGGAGAAGGAGGAGAAGTAGAAGAAGGAGGCGGCGATCCTGCTTTGATTGGGCAACGACTTTTGAGAGCATTTATGCCTAACTAGGTAGCCAACCCGTTGGAGCCAGGTAATATACTGAATAGTTAGTTCTACGACTGTGAACAGGAGGATGCGGGATGCATACAGCACACTAGTGACTTTGTAGTCATTGAACTCAATGCAGGAAGAAAACCAAGAAGGCAGAGCAATCAGAGCAATCAGCGCGATCAGACCACCAGCCCGGCCACATCAAAGCCCATCAACCATGACCAATGGAGAGGAAGAAGAATGCCAGCCGTGTTAAAGAGCCTCATCCACCAACGAAGCTCATGCGCAGAGACTTCCGCTGGCTTCTCAACTAACATCGACGCCAGATAACAAATATCTACCCCGTCATTGGTGTCATTGACTGCCCTCTGTTCTCCTCTTGAACCGTTTCAATCAGACGGGTGGGAGTGGCTCTTACGCAACTTGGAGATCTGTTAACTCGATCTGTCATCGAAGCTGTGCAAAGCCCCCTCGAATAAACTCATCCATCCTCAGTCGCCAAATATCAGCCATGAACCGACCAGTTCCTCAGGACACTTACCTACTTCTTGAACGGTTTTCCATGCCGCACGGGAACTCGACGGCGGACGCTGTCTCGCTTTCCCGCGGCAATGGCTTGATCTTGATCTCACTGTACACCCTTATGATCGGGGTTACCATCAGGCAGTTCTGGACGCTGATCGTACTCATTGGCGTCACCATCTTCATGCGAAAGAAGCACTCACACAACCGCGGCGCGGCTACCGTCGGGGTGTGGAATGCCCAGGCGTCACCATCCAATGTCGCCATGCTGGCCGCCCGTTACGTGCTGCACATGAAGGGTGAAGTGTGGTATCCGCTCATGTGGACGCTGCTCGCCACCGTGGTTGTGGGTGCCATCTCGGCCGCCTCAATTCTCCTACCACGTCTGGTCAACATCGGCACCGTCGCGCCCGTCAATCCCCGCGCAGTCTTCGTCCCTCTTCGCGATGGATCGAACCAAACTGCCACAGCGTTAACCTACGCACTGGAGGGCCCGTCCGCGCTGCGAGCGGTCGGTGCGGCAGACACTATTGGGAGTGAGGCTAGTGTGGTCGTGGAGCAGGAGGAAGAGGTTGGTGGCTCTGGTCAGGACCCAGGTATCCGCATCAACTATCGCTACGGCGTCACCGCTTCGGATTTTGGTCTTCAACACGCCCCCGGCCTGGTTATGAACGTGACAGGCTCATGTGTCACCGAATACTCGTGGTTGCAGGAAACCTTCTACGAGAGAACGGGCGAAAACAACAGTGAGATAGCGCTGGTGGAAGACACCTATGTACCGTGGAATAACATTGCAGCGCAGAGACGGGTGTCGAACCTTGATAATGGCCCGCCATTTGCCTATTTCGTCTCCAACCCAGCCACACAAGGCGAAGGACTCGGAAACACCACCTTCGCCATCGTACCGTCCTCGCTCTGGCGAGACAGCTTCACAGCCTCCACGGATCCGTGGTACCTAACCCGCAACAGCTCGGAATTTTATGCCGTGAATGAAAACCCCTTCATTGTGGTGCCAGGGCGACCCGCCCTCTCCTGTTGGGAAACAGCCATCTGGTCTTATGGCGATTCTAGCGTCGATCTGGCCCAACTGCATCAAGTCCCGGGCCTGCACCTACCTGATGTCTTGATCAATATCTTTGACGCGTTCCTGATCAGGCCTATGATGCCCGAGATGGGGATCCGCCTTGGCCGCTCCTCACTCGCATCGGCAACAGCTGCGTTAGGCGCGACCTTCAATGCCGGTGGATCCAGTATCCAGAACGATATCACGCGCCTGGTAAACGCCTCCTACATCGCAACGCGGAACGTATTGGCTGACACCACGCTCTTCTCCAATCCAATTGGCTCAGGCATCATCAATATCGCCCGACAAACAAACGGCGAACCCCAAGAGGGTGTGGGCGACTTCGTCGTCTCCAGCCCGGATATCATGACACTTTCGGTTCGCGCGCTCATTATCGTGCCTGTCGTGTTGCTTGGCGTCTTCCTCCTTACCTATCTTATTGGCATCCTGCCGGCGCCTTGGCGTATGACGGAAGCTCTACACGCTACAGTGCTTTATAGCCACCTGCACGAGAAGGCTGGGGATGGGGCCCAGGCAGAATGGAAACGCCAGTCTCTCGCTGCGTATAGCAGGCGGACCGGTGACGCTCCAATCAGCCCTCTGTACGACGAAAATAATGGCGAATTACTCTGGGCTCAGAACGAGAGGCAAACTCAGGCTGCCGCTGTACCTGCTTCAGAGTACGTATTTTCCCGCGTCCTTCTCAACCGCAAACCTCTTTCCCATTTTATCTGTTTCAGCGTGGGATAGTCATGGCACGCTTTCGAGGCTAACACTGAGGTTTTTCTTGCATAGGGTCGACTCTGGGAAGTCCTCGTCGGCGGTACTAGGAACAACCGAGAAGAGCGGCGGCGGAACCAAGACGCTTGGGGGCCTCGCAGGCACCACAGTTGCCGGCGCAGTCGCTTGATGATGACGATGCCGACAATGGCGATATCGGGATTGCTCTGCACATGAGATAAGTGAGAATAAGTCACAGTGACTACGGCAATTTGTTTTATGATTCAGGGTATCAGAGTAATGAATTATACAAGCGGGATGCATTCTGAACGGTACATTCGCTAAGGCTATTTGGCAAAGGTCCTTTTTTGGCATTTAGTTCTTGATAGGGCTCCGCAGATGAAATTTGTATGCACGCGGCACAATCCCTAACCGTTTTCAAAACCTTCCAGTCACTGCCATTCTCAAAGATAATGCTCATACATTCAACATCATGGAGTTTTTAAATCAAATTAACAGAAGAAGAAAAATAAGCTTCTTACATTTCTTCACTGCAAACACACACATAAATAAATCAGTATGCTTATTTACCAAGAATTATGTTCTTAATGCCAAATCCTTCTGGGATTTGGCCACTGACCGTTACTTGTGAATGTTATCGCCAGCACTGCAGAAGACGCATTCACGGTTGAATAGTTAAAGAGATTCAATTTGACCTAAGTTGTGTCCAATTGCGACCCTAATCCCGGAACTACAGATAAGCACATTTCGGCCCATGCCACTGACACTTTGCTTTGCCTAACCGCCACCAACCTCTGTACTCTGGCTTAGATTCTTGTCCTCGTTTTGCGAATCATGAGGGGTAGTCTGTTCTCCATTCACACCGTTTCGATGTAAGAAGTTCCCGATGAGGGGAATCTTCCAGAAATGTTCCTTCGGGTAGCTCCTTTGAACAAGATCTGAATCATTAAGAATGGCATCAGCTTGGTCCCAACAGCAGCAATCAATGGTAAGGGATCCTCACCGTGCAAGACAAAAAATATCTCAACCGGGATCGGAGCCCATATAAATAGCGCGGCAATCTGTCCGAACCCCCAATCATCATCCTCAAATTGCTCTCCCGCCACACTGTGCAAATGGTTCCGCTGCCGCCACATCATGACAAGACCCGTCACCATGCCAGCAATCATCAGTCCTATCAGCAAGACCCACAAGGACATTAATATCTGAAACAGTACCTGATGCGACGGTCGGCGCTGGAACTTTCTCTTCAGTGACTGTAGCCAGAAACCCACCGTCCCCACGACGGCAATGACTGCGACTGCCCACGGCGGATAGAGGATCGGGGTAATGACATCGTAGTCAGTTGACTCCTGCGCGCAGCCATCCGAGGCAAGCCTCCAGTTAGTCCGCCTGCCACCGTTGAGATGACTCATGCTCAGAACAGCAAGGACAAACGCGAAAACGACGGTGTACAGCAGCACGCGAGCGGTCCGACGTGGCATGGACCGGATCAGGCAGAAGAACATGACGAGGATGCTGTTGACCTGGAGAAAGGCCATGGCCTGCATCTCAGCAATCTCGAATATCGCCGGGTTCTGGTGCAGGCGGACGATCGAGGAAACGGCGCACGCGAGAACGAAGAAGCCATTAGCGGCAGAAAACGCCGTCTGGACTCTTTCCAGCTCTTTGACAAACGAACGAAACGTGACGGTCTCAGTAGGCTTGCTGGGTGGCGTCCAGGCAAGATACAGTAGACGATACGCTGGACCGATGAGGACGGTGAGAATGATTTGAATCGTATACGCACTCATCATCTTGAGAGGAATGGTTCAGCATCCTGCAATCTCGACAATGCAAATTTACTTACGCCGATTCCCGATAAATCCGGGTTTCCCACCCCGTACGTAAGCAGGCACAGGTTCTGGCAATTTTGTACCTCTACGGTGATATTCAATCTCTCCATGGCAGCATGATTGAAGAAATCTTGCATCGTCTCAAAATCGCATCTGCGGTTGTTGGAATCAGTGGCACCGTCATTTTGGGGCAGTGTGCTCGCAGAACTAGTAGCAGAAGTTAAAGTAGCCTCGACTGTCGTTGAGGATGCGGTCGATGTAATCTCAGCTGCGGTTGTCGGCAACAGTTGAGACGACGGTGCTGGCGCTTGGGGAAGGGCCACTGCTCGCGATTGAGGGCACAGCAAGAAGAATGCTGTTAGATAGTACAGAATGTGTATCATTTTGCCCTACTTGGATGCTGGATCGGGAAACGAATGAAGTCCAATAACGGATACCAGGAATGCTGAGGTCCTGAGGATTCCAATCTGTATGGAGTGAACACTCAAATACATTTTCAGACTATATCATTTGCATAGTTCCAGCTGCTTGTCTCCCACAACATTCGAGCCAAGAAAGGAAGGCTATCCAAACAGATATTGAGGAGGTGCATAGCCAGTGGCTACCTGAGCAATGGACTGCCAATAGAAGCCCGACTCGAAGTCACAAGGACGAAAGGACGTTGGAGCCATACCAAACAACGGCACAACTGATTTGGACCCTGGGCCTGCAGTCACCCCATGCGAGCCACATCACAAGACGACAGAACTGGTTCCGCCGCTGTGGGTAGTTCGGAAAATTAAGGCGTCCTGAACGCATTGGGCACGATGTGGAGCACCGGCATCTGTCAGAAGCCAACACGTTGCTGAGTGGGGAAATAGAGCGTTGCGGTATGCAGGACCGTTAAGGATCCTTGAGGTTCTATGGAGTAACTTCGGCCGGATTCGTCGATCTGGCCACTTGTACCCTGGTTGGTGGCGTTCTCCAATTCGGAAGTGATAGACTGTGTGCGGCTGTGGTTGGATTCATAAGCACTCATCCACGTTTGGTATTAAGTTACCATGTATGTGGTATCCCTCGTATTTATGTACATGGTTGAACAGCTCAGATCTTGGTTCATGTAGATCAGGCTGTCAAGATCTTCGGGTGTAGATGCTATGTAGTTAACAGAATCATATTCCAATGACTATGATATCTACTATTGTTATTTGTGGGCGCTCTCAAACCTTCAAACTCTGAGCAATGAATGCTTCAATGTTATGATCAATTTAAACCTCGACGGCGGCTAGCTGAATCACAATGTCGATCCCTAGCCAGCAGTACTGCTGACAAAAGACGAAGACAAATTTACAGTTTGAATTAATGTTACACAGCAACTACGGAGTGCTACCCACATCGGGCAATCAGGCCATCAAGATACGACGACCATTAGCTCGAGAGCTTGTGATTCCCTGTTACGCAATAACGGCTGCCGGGTTAGTGGGACAATTTCCCATGCCTCGTCGTCTAGGGAATCTGCGACTATTGTAATTCTGTTGAACTCAAAAAAATACAGTTTGCGCTATTCAGCTACGCGTTTCACATGCATTGTATTACAGACCTGTTACGCCTTTTGCATGAGCTCCGCATGTATTTTTGGTATCTGCGTTTCGTGCTATTTCGCTTGGAATCGCAGAATTGTACGTATGAAAACTACGGTACCAGGCATAAGTATTGTTAGCGCTCCCTAGTAACAGCTTATACATGCCAAGATAGAACGCCACGAAATGGCTCAATTAGGACTAGCCTTCGCACTTCATGGCACCTGGCTGGCATTGATTCAAGCTGCTCTAGAAGATAAACTTCTGGTACAGCATTTCAAGCAGCAGTTATAGGCTTATCGCCTCTCGTTCATCGAACTCATTAACGTTGTAGAATAAGATAGAACGCGTAGAATGGCGACAGTGAGGTCATAGCGCCGTACAAGGGCGAGAGGTGTATCTGTATGAGAAGCGTTAATGACAATTTTACTAGAGGCGCGCTAACAATACTTATGTCTGGTACCGTAGTACATGCTCTGCGCACTAATTTAGATAGAACAACTTGCTATTTTTCCACCACCAAGGGGTGCAGGAATTCATTTTACCACAATTTGCGCCGACATTTAGCCGAATCGAGTCAACACATCAAGTACCTATTTCCTACACAAGTTTACTCGATCAATTCAGCAAGATGAGTCCTCCTGTTAATTCTGAATAAGACTCTACGGTACAAAAAATCTATAAGGATAAGAATACTTAATTTTATTTAGTAACTTTGTACATAAGGTGGTATGACCTATTTCGGCTAAATGTCGGCGCAAATTGTGGTAAAATGAATTCCTGCACCCCCTGGTGCCACTGATCCATTGATTAGTCAGCACAGTTCGACAGATTCACATAAAACCAAGCCGTGGAAAAGGTTTTGGCCGCACCCACCTGAAAATCCGCAGTCTACCTCCATCAATTTCTGCATCGACGTCTCAGTTGCTTGGTGGCTTTGATTACTTTTTTCATAATGGATACCCCTTTGAACGACCCGATTGATTTTTTTAGTGCTCGGATCGGTGCATGGTTCTCATTGAGGTTGGTTACGTACATTGATGGTTTCGTCTACCTTCAGCTGTCGAATTGCTTTCCCTGCCCAGTATGCGATCACCGAGTCGAAATTCTAAAACGAAAACTTCATGATGGAGCCCGCTCTTGTGTCGGCCTCGCAGGAAACGAGGTTCTCCATGGGCTTGCTGGGCATTGGAGTTACAATGTCGTTTTAACAGACAAGAAAGCCATATTTGTCTTTCCGTATGCCGGCCCTAACACCCCAAAAGATATTGCAGACTTCTTGACCACCATGCTTCTCCTGGAAGTCGCAGTAGAACGGGGGTATGGTCAACTCATGCCGCTTCCAAGCATTCCAGGCGGCTTTGAAATCCCAGATTATGTCTGCCTCGTAGACTGCTCGAGGCATGGAGATTGTCACGTGCGTTACATCATTAGTTCTACTTGGCGCTCCTAGATTAGTTCGGGTTGCTCGTTGGCAACTTCTTCTTCTCCCACCATGCTGGAATCAATCAATTTGCCCAAAACCATTGCAGAGATATTGTGAAAGCGTCTCATTGAAAGGGGCGGTGAGGGTGAATTAATGAAACAGCAGTCCAAAAACAAGTCTCTATTGATAGCAGCTTTGGTGCTAAAAGAGGGCAATATCGAGGAAAGCTGTGAGAGACTGATCCATTTTGCCCAAAGGTACCCATTGGAAGATAGAATGATCGGGAGAGCTCTGAGCTGGGGAGGTTGGGACGCCCGAAAAGTTGAGCAAGTGCTGTACGGATATTACTATAATGCTGACACAGTTCTATACATCAGCACAGCTCAACCAGAGCCGCAGTTGCTTGCTGCCAGAGTGAAGAAGGTATACGACCTCACTATCCACTCAGATCTCAACAAAAGTATTGACCATGGACAACCTTTCCATAATATAGTCAATTATCGACTACATCAGGAATTCTATTCACATCTACCAAGTCATGGGTGGTCGTTGGCAAATCTTCCAACTCAGATCAAAGACCAGCTGCCGCCTGTACCCGCTGAGTTAGTGTCTGAGGGCGTTTTGATCACTTGGTTGTACACACTGGAAAACCCGTCTATATACAAAGACATCAATTCTGCCCTTGTCGCAGATGACGAGAAACGACTTCAGCCTTGGATGCCGATGATTCTGATTGGTATTCAGTACGCCGGAGATCAACCCGTTCGCGGTCGAAACTACGACGTATCGAGGCTCCAGAATCACCAAATACCGATTCGATTCCTTGCGCATCCACGCCGTCTACCGAGACCCCAAATTTGTTTCGACCTCTTTATCTAAGGCCCAGGCCGAACGTCGCCGCGTCACATATCTCTGTGGATATAAAATTACGAAAGGGTGCAGGAATGCTGTGAGGCTTCGACGTTCGTTCTTTCAAATTGAGGCCGAAGTGCTCTTCCCCCTTATACACCACCCCACTTGATCGGAAAAGATGAAAATAACAAAGTGGTTTGTTTTAGTGTTTTGGGCAGGGATTAAACCTCTCGACATTTAGAGACTGAAGGCGGAATCAATGACGAAGGAATAACAACCAATTTCTCATAATCAAACTTCATAAGCGGATACGCCCTGGATGACAGACGTAGCCTTTTCGCTCGGCTTAAGGCACGTTGGGTCTCCAGTATAGAATGCCTCATTACTAGGACTTGACGGAGTCCTGCCTGAGTTAATGCATATTTGCCCAGACCATTCCAGCGAAAGAAGGAGTCTGATGAATGCGCAAGGTGGAGAATATGGCAGCGCACTGCAGGCGGCATTATGGGAAGTTATGATAAGGTGGTGCAGCGTGCACCGGGGAGCCACATTTTCAACACCCTATTTACGATGCAGGTTCCGGAAAGGGTCAAGCTACTAGATCGTAACTCAACCATCTCGAATTTCACAGGCCAAGAAGAAGGAATGTTCCGACTATGAAGTGCACCCACGCCTTGACTGCGAAGAAACTATTGACACAACTGTGTGACGCTGATAATACTCTTGTAGCCATCTAGACAACGGAGTTTTCATTCACATAATACTCGGTGATGTGTGTGTTCAACGAGTACTATCCCTAAATGGACGAATCCTAGTGACAAGCCCGGAAGAACATGTTTCGTTCAGATCGGTCAGTACAATGTCGCCTTTCTGCATCTACATGGTCGAGTTACCAGAACGAACTTCATACAGCTGCTAACAGATCAAGGTTGCGGGCAAGACATTAAGCAGCCATGACTTCCATGATTCGAGGTCGCATCTGTGGACATTGAGCATATCCACTATCATTCCGTAAGAAGGCAAAGAGATAGATAGCCCACTAGCTGTCAAAAGACATGTCAAATAAGATGGCATCTTGGATTTCCCGTGCACCTCGTTCCGTGACTCGATAGTACTTGGGCTGTCCGGACAACGAGATCCCCAGACTCATTACCAGAAGCTCTCGACCGTCTAGTCGGTAGAAATATCCCTGTATCAGAATGAGTATCGTATATGTCTCCCTGCACAGGAGGGTATCACCATAGCAATCTTCGGAGATTTGAGTGGGAAATACATTTCTGGATTCTCAAGCTCAGTGAGCAACTCTAGCTCGGGCAGCCGCAATTGAGCGTCTTCAGGTTGACCAACGAGGTCATCTCGGATCAAATAATGAAAGTTTTGTTGTAACTTGTGCAGTGTTGCACAGGGGATGGAGTGATGGATGATAGGAGAAAGGACGTCGAAGAGATACTTAAACCCAAGAAATCGTGCCATCTCCAATGCAGTCATGTTTGTGAACGGTAGCTCTGACGATGAAGTCCAGACAGTCTACAAAGTCCTTGAGGCACCTTGATCGACCAGCATTCTGACTGCAGATTTCGGAGCGCCGAGGAAGGCTGCCTGATGCAGTGGCGTCCAGCCTGTAGGGCCTCTAAGTCTTCCTATTCGGTAACAATTTGGCCATGATCTGAGGCCCTGCTCATGAGCGTCATCAATGGTCACTTCGACTTCGTCCCAGTCGCCATAGTAAGCTGCATCCACCAGCCTGTCCCGCAGTGTGAGATACTTGTCATCATACATATATCGCGACAGTTGGCCATGCCATATCACTGTCTCAGAGAGGATTTTGGTGAATGGCGGTATAGCAGGTAGCATCTATCTGTTTTTGAGTTTCTAAAGAATTTGATGTCGAAATGGGAAGCCACAATGTCGAGTCGTCCTCCTTCAGAGGTGACCAGAGTCCTACATTGGTTCCGAGTTCTGCTGGGTCATCCGCGATGGATGTCGACGGCAGGTCGGTTTCGGCAAGAGAGATGATGTCTTCAGTATCTGGAATATCCGTTTGAGCTTGGCCTTCTGATGTCAGTTTCATCTTCGCCAAGTCAAGTTCATCAGTGAGGGATGGCGGCTCCGCGTGTTCAGTGAAAGGTGGAGGCGGCTCGTCGACAACGCCAGTCGAGCTCTGGGTAATGGAAGATATTGAGACAGCTTGTACATTGGCTCCATCGATCAGTGTTTGCACGTAATCCCTGGTAAATACAACGGATTCTCTATCAAAATATCAGCAGAGAACCCAAGACTTCGAGGCAGGGTCGCCAACGTCGCAACAGATAAAAGGACGGTGCGGATTCCATCTTCTTGCGCTCTTAGCCCGGCAACAAGTGCCTCAAATTTGCTCCGTCGTACCAGAATCGAAAGCCGGCAAACAATTCGGCCTGAGCGAGTTTATCAATCAGGCGTTTGAGCTCACCGAGAATCTCTTCGCAGCCTGTTTTATCGAAAGCGAGAAGACTCTTATTATTTTTGCTGGGTCAACCCTCGGAGTTGCTCTAGTAGCAGTCGCATTAGGTTGGTTTCATTGAGAACATTCAGTAATTCCCTTTTCGCCGTCTTTACGCTCTCGATAGTCTTTTTGATGATCTGTACCGTGTGAACACAAATCGTGATGAGTGCGGCAGCACTTGCACTGATTGATAGAGGATCCATGTTTAGAGCAGGAATGTCTTTGCACTGCAACACATGTTTCTGCCAACACTAGAAGTCACAGCTGGGAAATATCTTGAGACATCCTGCTGTAAACGCCAAGAGTCCTGTCAAGGTCAAAAATATAAACCTTTACAAGCGAGCCCGCAGCTGAAGCTATGCTCGTTTAGCCTGCCTTGCCATGACGCCACGTTGATTAGAATGAGATCAAAGTTGGCTACCAAAGCAGCGAACTTTCACCAGCCAACCACACCACACGAGGTGCAAATGACAATAATCGGAGGAATGGAAAAGGTCTCTTGTTGAAGCGTTTGAGAGAGCAGCTTGTTAGAAGTAGTAGCAAACAGCGTACGGAGGTGCCAATTCACTTGATTGAGTTACTCCTATCAAGAGGAGCATTTGCTCATACTAATAGCTATAGAAGCGCATTACTGTCACAGCTCAAGAACATCATTTGGCGTTCAATTCGTATAGCAATGCTCACTGCCATAAATAACAGGGCGTAACAGTTACAAGAGCGTTTCGTGCGTTTTGCATGCGGGGACCCTTGTACCATCATGCTAATACGTAACAGATACGTATCATATATGCAGGGATTCTGACACAGCTGAGAGCTTGACAAAGCTGAAAAGGCAGATTTGAGAATTCAGTTCGGATACCTGGAAACTTTTGATAGAGGCACGACAGGTGACTTCACCCTGCTGACTTCGACTGCAGCTGCGGTTGTCTGGTGCCAGACGGAATTTACTGTATGGTCATAAAATTGAGGCATCAAAAGGCCTTTGGCGCACGCAATTTCCTTACACAAAGCCTTGTAATTTCATAGAACAATCAATAACTCACACCTCAACTCTAGACACTGGGACATAGGACGCTGTTTCGGTGGTCTCTGCCGCCGTTTTTGACACCCGTTGCACCCTCTGGTCATGTGACCTTTACCCCTGACCAGCCGGCTTAACCACTAAATCAAAAACAATTTAATTTTTATAGATTAGTTTAGGTTAATGCGACTAAATTATGCCGCGGTGGCGAAGTGGTATCCGCGTCGCACTCGTATAAATCTGAGAAATGCGAAGATCCTAAGTTCAATCCTTAGTCGTGGCATCAATTTTTTCTCCTTGTATGGGTCAACACTTTATTGCAATACTAATCCATCTGTCGGAGCTAATAGAAGCTCGTCTCTTTTTCATCCATATAATTTAGGACCTGTCCGCCAAGGTATTATTGATTTCTCGTGCAAGAGACAAGTAGAGAAACGTACATTCATGTTTTCTAAATGATGCATCTATATCACGGGAATGATCGGCGAATCGAGCAAGACTTAACCAAGTCATAGTTCAGAGTCCATACCAAGGTTGGACAGGATCGTCTCAGCGCGTACTGGACGCGCAGGTCTGGCTATGGAGCTGACCGATCCCAGCAAGATCGCAAAGAACTTGGAAAAATCCGGGGGTGAAGTCGTCGAATTTGGCGAGATGCAAATCTAGGAAACATATAAATTTCCTATCAATCGCAGATTGCTTCCATTTTCTTCTCAAGCGCGAAATTATCCTTGTGCATTCTGGCCTTGGACAAAGCAAGTTTCTCTCCATACTCCAAATACCGCAACTCCCTTCTCGAGCTCTACACCTTTGTCATCCAACCTGGCTGCTTCTTTGAACCTTTCTCAGACCCAGCATATGCCTGTTTCAACCCAGCAACAATCTCGTAAGTTCTAAGCTGTTCTTTCTCAAGCTTAGCGACTTTCTCCTTAAACTCAGCACCTCCCTTGCCCTTTAATCAGACCTACTCAGTATCAAGGACTTTTGGTCCACGTTTGAGATTTGCACGCTCTTCGTCTGGGATTTCCAGTCTCCCAACAGCTTTTCCCTTGTCTTCCACACGCGGCTTGCGTCTAGCATGGTTCATTGGGTCTCCCAGCTCGGGAAGACCAAGTCCCTAACATTTGCTTCCGCGATAGCCACAAGAAGTCCACGAACCTATAAATCCGCTCGGCGTTCAGCTGGCGTCTGGGGCTTGGCGTCGCGAGTGAATCTCACTGTGGACTTCATTCCAACCTTGTGAAACATCCCTCTGCCTCAGATGTCATCATGAGGCGCCGTGACAAGCACAAGAACATGGTCTTCAGAGACATGGCCGACCGCCAGATTCCCTTGATCTGAAATCAGGGGCAATCAAACTCTTTGTCTGAACACTCCCTAGTTTTCACGAAAAGAACATTCCGCTCTCTCTCATCAATGCGCAAAGACGCCCCGGATACATAATTCGGCAGTCAACGCCCCTCCAGAATCCGCTTCCAAAGTCTCTACTCGTTAGACCGCTTCGCAAAGGTCGATTATGTACCGTGCTAAGGGGGTTGGTATTTTGAGGAGCCGTGGTGGGATGACTTCCGGCCGGGGGTAACGAAGTCGCTAACACTAATATTGCATAAGCATACCATCTCGGTACCAATCGATAGCCATATCTCGCTATTGGCAGAGTGAAGCTATCCAGTCGAATAAAAATGATATTCCCCAATCACCGTACTCTTGTGTCACATTCATTCTGATATCAATAGATACTTTGCCAAGAGCCATACCGCATAACCACAGGTCTAGTACCCTCTTCGTCTACTTGTAAATATGAATTCCTAAGCGCTCATGACATATATAATGATACACAGCATTCGATCACTGAGCAAGCAAGTACTCATCCAATCTTCAAGTCCCTTAATCTAGGCTCTAATAATGAAATCGGAATCTTCTCCACTTCGAAAGAATGATTAATAAATTTATGTTAGGCAACACCCACCACAATCGACCACAGGACATGGAGAACAGGGCTTCCCGTTCGCTCAGCCGTACTTAAGCCATGTGCCGGCCGGAAGGGGGAAGGGAGAAGGGAGACTGCAGAAGGAGTGGAGAGTCACAAGGTAGGAGAATGTGGAGGAGCTCGAGATAGGATGACAGGATGTTATAACGTAGATTCTCATAGGGTTGAGATTAGATGTTCAGAATTTCAGATTCTCGTTCGGGCACACCCGCTCATTAATCCTCGTTGTGTTGACAAAGGTTCCTCAAAAAGCTGATCATAGAATAAACTGTCTCGTAGATATGAATAGGCCCCAGTTCCGCTCCAATATTCAGTAGTTGAAGTCCTCGTAATGTACCGTCTTGCCTGCCAACCAGTCCAAGATCTCCTTCCTCAGCCCCACACCAGTACATAGGTACCAGGCTTCCGCGTCGACAGAGGTAAGGTCATTCGCCTGCACACGTCTCTGCTCAATGCTGGCGCCGGAATTGAAAATCATTTCCTTTTTCGGAAGGTCCTCTTCTCGGATGTCCGCTATCTGCCCTGACAGATACAGGACACAGGATTTGGGCAACGAAGCATGGTGTTGGAAGGTATCGTAGACGAGTCCAATATCGCTTACATGCAGTGACCAGAACAGTCGCAGCCGTGATATATCGATATCTTCTAACTGCGCTAGCAGCGGGGTGACACCTATACCGCCAGCAACGAACGCGATCATCCCGCCTGGGTTCTGTTGCAGTCGGAGCTCCCCTCCGAAACCACGAAGGGGCACTTCGAGGCCAGATCGCTCGCTCTGCATGGAGAGATACCGAGTGACATTGCCGACCTTTCGCACGGTGATCTCGAATTCTTCGCCGTGGATTCCTTCGCCTGGCCGTGAAGAAACGGTGAAGGTGCGCAGGTAATCGTCGTTCAGGCTCCGAGGGTCGTCATCTCGCATGTGACTGTAGCCCATGTCAAGTTCGTCATGAAAGGAGAGAGCGACGTATTGGCCTGGCTTCCATGGGCCTGAAGCGAGGGGATCGGAGATGCTGAAGCGATATCGATGGATTGTTGGCGTTAGTGTTTCCTTCTTGATTAGTTTTGCCGTGACTGAGTTATCGCCTGTCTTCTGTGTTTCGGGCAGATGTTTTTCGCTGGCCAGGAAGCGCACGCTAGGGTTATATGGCGACCTTTCTAGGCTCTCTCCACGAAATGGAAGGCCTTTCTGCACGAAGCGAGTGCCTGTGAGGAAGAGTTTGACTGCTAGATTAGAACGAGGGATAACTGCGCCAGCGTCCTTGCCGATGAGAACTTCTGTATCACCAGTGACGTAAAGCACATCCCCGGTATCGAAGTCGGGAAAGACGAGTCCTGCTTTGGGAGAGGTCTGAAAATTACCGAGTGTCTGATATAGGTTGTTGCCTGAGTATTCCGGCCACACCAGGACAGTTCCTGAGTCGCCATTAGATTGGACCCGCACAAAGCCAGGAGATCCCCCACGGATGTTCATATCCATGTCTTTGTCGTGGTCACATGAAGAGACGAAAAGGGTGTCCGCTTTGGCGATGAGTTCTAATGCTTGCCGAGGAAGTATCCGAGAGTCGGAGATGAGTGTTGGCTCGGGAAGCACAGGGTAGATGCGCTTGCAATTGAGGTACTTCGGACAATTGTAGAGACTCTGCTCGATCTTCACCACCAGTTGAACCTCTCCGACGGGGCCGGCAGAGTCCTGGTCGGTTTCTGGGCCAATTCGAGCCAACGCTCCGGCAACCATTCTACCGTACAACTTCAATCTTTTCCTTTTCTCAAGGTTGATGGACAGGGCAGAGACCATCCTCCCAGCGCCTTGTTCCTTGACAACTTCACCATCGTCTTTGCCGCCATAGAGCAGATCTACCACTGGATCAGATCTACTGTCCACCGTCGTGCGTATGCCAATGATCGACTGTGCTACAGGCTGAGCAAGCGGAGTCTCTCCTCCCCATACGGTAGCCCACGGTCTTCCAGTTTCATCGATAGTGCCAAGCGCAAGCAATGGTGCCCTCTGCAACATTTGAGCTGCTCCCGGAACGAGATAAGGGGAGCTTGGGTTCTCTTGATTCTCCGTCCTGGTCAGTTGGTGCATTTTCTCCTCGCCCTTGTGCCATGGCATGCCGGAAAGAACGAATGACATTTTGCATCGTTTCAACGTGAGAGCAAGGTATACTCAACAAGAAGAGAAGTCGAGCAAGGAGCGAAGTGGAGCTATCATATATAAGAGATACAGCATCTTAGTCAGCTCTGTTCTATTTGGGGAAGAAATCAAAGTGGCGTCGGAGCTGATTACCAAGCAACTCAACATCCAAGCCAACCTTATTGGTTTGATATGTTCGTTGTGCAGAAATCGAAGTTTATCGTCTCTAAGATGTTGCTCTTACTGGCCACTCTCGTTGTAAGTTCCTCCCCGTTTCTTCTCCTTCAATCCCTGCTCTGTCTCCATCTTCCTGTCCAGACTCAGCCCCTTAGTCGCCAGACTGAAGACCAATGCCATAAATGCGATCCCGGCCATAGTCACCCATACAACCTTCAAAGCCTCTGCATACGCGGTCACGATCGACCTTCTCTCCGTCGCATCCTCCGGCATGGTTTTGATTACCTGGACTAAGCCGGCCGCATCCCTCGCCAGCTCGGTTGCGTTCCCTGCAACAGTCTCATATTTCCTAAGCTGTATGGCAAACTGGCTCTGAAATACAACGCCACCAACCGCAACACCAACGCCCTGGCCCAATGAGCGTGTGAAAATGTACATGGCTGCTGCGAAACCTACATCACGCTCTAGCGCTGCGGCCTGGCTAGCTAGGTTCATGCTCGAAAATAACAATCCCATGCCCAATCCAGGCACT
The DNA here is from genome assembly GCF_000464535.1 of Endocarpon pusillum Z07020. Classification (NCBI taxonomy): domain Eukaryota; kingdom Fungi; phylum Ascomycota; class Eurotiomycetes; order Verrucariales; family Verrucariaceae; genus Endocarpon; species Endocarpon pusillum. The sequence goes on from NW_006913462.1 coordinate 28,827, forward strand.
AGATTTAGGAAGACAAAAGCAGGAACGCTTGTCTCGGGCCCCAGCAGGTACAGCAGACCCATACCCAGTACCGTAAGCGCCCATCCAGACCAGATGGCCCAACGGAAGCGGCCCGTGATGCTAACGAGCACTCCGACGATGATGGATGCTGGTGCGACGGTGAAGGTCTCTGGGAAGACAGCGATGCCGACAATGATGGGGCTGTACGCTTTTACAGCCTCGTAGTAGAGTGGAAGATAGTAGAGCAGACACCAGAGAACAATGCCGTGGACGAACGTGCCAAAGTAGTTGGCGGCTGCTGTGCGGTTGGCAAAGATGCGCATGGGGATCAAGGCTGATTCCGCCTTGAAAGCTTCGAAGAGAATGAAACCGAGAATGCCCGCGATGCCGAAGATGAGAGGGACGAGGGTACGGAAAGAGGACCAAGGGAAGAGTACGCCACCCCATGAAATGGGTATCAGGAATGATGTTGTGGATGCCGTGAGAAGGACGGCACCGGGCCAGTCGAAGCGGAGAAGTTTGTGAACAATCCTGCCTGGGCGGTGGTGGAGTCGCAGGCAGAATGGAAGGGTGAGGAAACCAAGAGCACAAAAGGGAAGGTTAATCCAGAAGATCCAACGCCAGGAGGCTTCCTGGGCGAAGGCGCCACCGATTATTGGCCCTGTGACCGAGCCGATGGCCCATGTCAAGCTCTGGAAGCCAAACCACTTACCCCGCTGTCGCAGCGGGACGAGGTCCGTGATCAGGATCTCAGTCAGAGAAATGATGCCGCCTCCCCCAGTGCCTTGAATGCAGCGGCCAATGATGAGGGTGGTGAAGTTCTGCGCCAGCGCTCCGACAATTGATCCGACAGTGAAAAGACACAGAGCGAGGAGCATGAGGGGTTTGCGGCCGAGAGTATGGGAGAGGGAGGCGAAGGTGGGTTGGAAGACGGTAGAACAGAGTAGGAATGATGTACCCGACCAGAATGCCGAGAGGGCATCGCCGCGAAGGGACGAGGCGATAATCTAGAGTTGAGCGTTAGTCGGTGATTTGTATGCCTGCCAACGAATGGGCTTCTAGAGTCCATGTTCATAGAGGTAGCATACCATCAAGGGGTTTCGAGGGAGCTAGGGATGTCAGCAAGGGGAAGATTACCGGAAGAGCGACAGAAAGCGAAGTCGCATCCAGTGCCACCGCAAGAGTGATGATGCAGAGGCTGATGAATGCAGTGTAGAAAAGCCACCCTGGATCGAATTTCTCAGGTGAGAGTGAAGCCATATTGTCCAAAGCATCCCCCTCCGTCACCAACTGGGGTGTTCTTGGCCCGGAGCTTGTGTGAGAATTCATCTTTGCTGTGGCCATTTCAATTTTTCGAGATTCAGCCATGCTCGGTAGCAAAGGTTGAGCTGGCAAGGTTGCTCCTAGATTGGCCGCAGCAACATTTTCTCTACCACAAAACCTCCCAGAATTTTCATAACAAGGAAACGAGGTTAAGAAGACGGAAAGAGACACGGTGACTGCTCATCGCAGCGAATCCCTGGCATGAAGTGATCAGAAGAGTCGGAGGCAATGAGAGAAAGGAGCAGAAGCTGGGAGTCCAGGATTGGCAAAGTCTGAAGTCGAAGCCGCGGACGCGTTGGGTGTATGGACTGTTAGAGGATGTAGCAAATAGCGTACAGAGATACCAATTGAATTGATTGAGTTACTCCTATCAAGAGGAGCATTTGGCTCACACTAATAGCTATAGAAGCGCATTACTGCAACAGCTCAGAAACAGCAATTGGCGTTCAATTCGTATAGCAATGCTCACTGCCATAAATAACAGGGCGTAAAAGTTACAAGAGCGTTTCGTGCGTTTCGCATGCGGGGACCCCTGTATCATCCTGCTAATACGTAACAGATACGTATCGTATGCGCAGGGATTCTGACATGGACAAGGCTGAAGGATGATGTTTGCAGTACTCCATACTACGTAGTACATGAGAAGCAGTAGGTCCAACACCTGGTTTGTAATACACATAACGATGTACTGTACTCTGCTGATTACTAACTACTACGTAGTAGGGCGGATAAGTTACGCTAGGTCAAGAGTCAGCCACTCACAATGCAGCATTCAGAGCCGCTACGAAAAGCGCTAACCTATACTGGGAGATGACGAATGACAGCCATCCCTTGTGAGTACGTTACTGCTAGCATAACAAAGCTTCCACTGCTTTGAATCAGGCATCCATCACATGTGATTTCAAGCCGTCCTGCCACTCATCGATACAGCCAATACCTGTTTCTTACTCGTACGTCAAGGACTCAAGGTATCTACTCGTGTCCGTATCCCCCCTAGCTGCATGTTCCTCCCATCATGATTTGACCAGGGCTCGAACGATTCTTAGGCTCCGGCAAGGCGTCTTTCCTCCTGCTATTCTCTCGTTTGCATTCATAATGCATTCATAACCAACTCCTCCCATGCCACCCTCTCTCTCATTGCTGTCGGATTATCACCCAGCCGTAATCAAGAGCTTGCCTACTTCTCTGTGCTTGTACAAAGCTAATACTTTATTGTGAAAATGTCTGACAAGCCCCCTTTTCTCTACCTGTTGGCACAATGTTTCTCATTCATTTCAAGCTGTGGCTTCTGTGATACAGCCTTTCTCTACAATTGCCAACTCCATCTCACCTCCTCCCACCATGCTCGCTCTGGGTGGCTGGTGGAACTGGCTTTGTCAAAGTTACTCCCCGTGGCAGGTCGAGTTGGTAGTTACCGTCTTTGTCCAGCTTATCGGGTTCTGGCTACCTGCAACCCTCTACCAACTCGTCGACATTTGCTTCCCCGAATTCTCCAAGGCGCACAAACTTCAGCCTGAGCCACATCGACAGCCTACCCGTGCCGAGATTATCCACTGCATCCGCTACGCCGTCTTAGTCACTCTTGCGGACATTGCTTTCCAAATTGGATTGGGCTATCTGACCGACTTCCGCCCCATCTTCGTCATTACGACTACTCTGCCCACGTTTAAGGAGATGGTGAGACACTTCGTGTGGGGCAACATTGCACACGAGGTGCTGGCCTACTATGTCCATCGTATTCTTCACCTTCCCCGATTTTACGCTCGCTACCACAAGCTTCACCACAGTTTCCCTGCCCCCATTGCATTTACGGGTCTCTATAGTTCTCCAGTGGAACACTTCTTTGCGGACATTATACCAACTGTTTTAACACTCGCTCTTGTGGCTCACTATTATGAACCAGTACACATTCTATCTTTCAACTGCTTTTTGATTAGTGTGCTATTTGTAGGAACGGTGGAACACAGTGGATATGATTTCGCGCAGCCCCCCCTTGTCAAAGGTGCACGATCTGCATCATGAGAAGTTCAATGTACACTACGGTTCTTTGCACTTTATGGATTGGCTACACGGAACAAATGTGCTGAAACGCCATCGCTCGCCGGGGGTAGAAGGGAAGATGAAAGATGTCGGAAGCACAGCTAAGATCTATGCTTGAAGAACAAGGACAACCCCCCTCTTGGTCTTTGTTGAGAGCCTGGAGCACCGTCCGATCCCTGTACCTGGCACATATCTTAAAAGCTGTACTTGTGTTACGTTCAAACGTTATGGTACCTTCTGTCTAGTGAGGATTACCTGCTGACTCATGACTCGAACGGAGTACCTTCATCACTAAAGAGTACAAAATACGAACCGCAAATATAATTGCATATTACGTAGTGATTAGCACATCTCAAAAGATACTATTTGGGTTGTCGAACTATGATACTACTCAGGCATATACTGGTACCGCCCAAAAGTCTCCGCTGGCGTGGTCTCTAGACCAATGAGCTCTCATGAGATTCGAACGATGATACAATCAGACTTTACAAATTGTCGTCAGAGGCCACAGCCACAGCACTATTCTGAAGTCATGCTCGCATTCTGCAACGAACGCAACGTCAGCAACCGCACTGGCGAGAAGACACACCTTTAGAAGAGTGTCACCCTGTGATCTCTATTGCACCGCAATCTTCTTCAGCAGTCCACCACGCCTCTTCACGGCTTGAAGTTGCAAGCAGGGACTTGTACGAATCACCAGGTGGGAATCAAAGTCCAGGTCCCAGGTAGCGCAGCCCACACGCGCCATTGAGGTACTACCACGTACTCCATTGGGCATTCCCATCACTGCACCGCCGTCATGCCGAACCAGCCCCAGGCAGCAATCAACGCTCCCGAAATGATACGGACAATCGCCGTGCTAGGCACATCTTCAAGCCAACACACATAGCCGTCGACCAAGCCGACATATCCAAGAATGGTCAGTTTCGTGTCAACCGCTGCGAACTTCTCCTGGAAACAGAATGTAAATATCGATAGACCTATCGCCGTAATGCGCGCGGAGCTGATGATCATGATCGATTGGGCTGCTTTGGAGCTGGCGATGCGCTCTGGCAGGCCGAATTCCAAGATTGCGTACTCGGCATTGAAGAATGGCATCAGTCCGCCGAAGGTCAAGGCCGTAGCGACGAAAAGGGGAGGCACGTGCCGAAGGGTGAAATTGGTGAACATTGATTGGGCCTGATCAGGCTTGTTGATCAACAATGATATGGCGGCCAAATGAAGCGGGCGTAGGGGAATCAAGTGAATAAGGCGGCGATAGTCCGGTTACTTAATGCTTATGGCATGCTGTCAGAGAGCGACAAACGCGGATCTTGATTTCCGAGCGACGCTGCACAGGAGCAGGCGGGCTGCTGGTTTATCTCCACTCAAATATGGAGGTGAATTCTGGCTATTTACGATGAGGACTGTTCGTTGATTCATGACTTGGTTAGCACTTTCATCCTATAAGGTATTTCACACACATATGGAGTAATCAGGAGTTAAACGGTGATTGGTACGGAGTACTCCGTACATACCGGAAGAAATGCTGTTGTACAATGGCCACTTGGCGAGTGACTTCTTGGTTGGGTGAGGCTTACTAGGGGTCTGGTGCTAGTAGTAGCTAACTGTCGTTACAGGAACACACTGTTGTGATTCGTCGCTGGGAGGTTTGTTTCTTTATGCGTCAATTTTGAGGTTTGCAAATAAAAATACGGAGTACTCCGTACTGGTGCTGAATTAACATTGCTTCAGGCCTCCCCCGTAACTTAGTGGGGCACTTGGAAAGCGCGATTCCGGGCGCAGTCAATGGCGGCAGGGACTAAAGAACACTAGTTATTTTAGGCAGCCCAGCTGTCACAAAGCCAAACCTGCCAAGAATTGCTCAGTCGATTCGAGCAGCCATTCAATTGTACTCGATCACTTCTGCTTTCGCGGAGAGGCGTTGTCCTCTCCGACAACCACTGAAAAGACATCTGTCTGCGCCATCTCCCAAGCCTTTCTTTATCTCATTATACAAATGCGGCATCACGCTCGTTCTATCGCCAGCCTACCTACCTCACCCTTCTAAGCTCCTACTCATATCGTTTCGAGCGAAACCAGGGCTGTATCAAATATTTCTGGGGTCACCAAGGACCTCCGGACCTTGTGAAACCTGCATCCATCAGCCCTCCGTCACGAACGCCTGTTCTTCCTAAGACCGGGCACATAGCGCTCTACCTTCAGCTATGGCCAGATCCAAAATGCGGTCACAGCCATCACCTTACCCAATCCTCCCTTTTCACGCTCTTCGCGCCTGTTCCCTTGTTTGTTCTCTGGTGGTGGCAGCAGTTCTATCATATTTCGTGTACCATCTGAAGCGGGGCAACTTCAAGATTCCATGGACATTCCTGGTGGTGAGTTTATTGTCCTGGGAGAAAGCAACTTCTAATCTCATCCTAGCTCTTCGGGGTCGCACTGCTTTCGCTCCTCAACTTGACTCTGACATTAGCCCTGCATCTTTTCCGTGTACTCTCACCACTCTTCAACCTGGTCTTTAATATCTTCCTTCTGCTTCTATGGGTTGTTGGCCTATCATTGCTGGGATGGAACATGTCAGGCACATTGAGTCATGTTTGCAACAGTGCGAATTGGGGTTCGGCAGCTGGAATCATGATCTGCCGACTCTATAAGACATTGTTCTCTTTCGGTTTGTTCAGTACACTTTCTGCTATTGCATTGGTGGTCTTGGACCTTAAGGTTCGCAAAGATCAGAACAGCCTCGGAAAATACAACCAGATGCGAGACTCGGCTTACGACTTGAAACCAACCTCGCAGGCGTTCAGCACGGGCGCGCTTGGAGGACATCACGAGGACCGTCCAGAGCCATGGCTGAGTGCAGGACAGGAGCCGGCTGACTATAACTCTCGGAACGTTTCCCGAGAGCGTGTTCGATCTGAGCATTTCGGATATACATCGCCCCTAGAGCAGACACATTATGATGCAGGCGATTATGCGAACCAGAGATAGGCACTGAGCGTGATTGTAGGGTTGTGAAACAAACTCAGAGAGCAAGGTTGCGTATGTGGAATCTGGTCAGAAGCTGGGAGATGTGCGATTGGTGTTACGGTGCTCGTCTATATACATCTGCACTGCCAGCGCGGAGTTAAGGGGTACATTGAGCTCCAGGCGGCGGGGTCCGCCAGAATACCATGACTTTTAACCACGTCATCCCATGTAGGAGTTTTGTTATTCAATAAGATTTATTAGGTGGCTCTCTCCTACCTGCTTAAGAGTTCGCAAATTAAGTGATCTCTCTTGGTCTGCCAACAGTGACGTGTTGGGGGTTGAGAGGGGACAAAGCTAAGCTCTAACATAAAGCTCCACATATTCGCATCCACAGACTGGTGCTTCACGGGCAAGGACGATCACGAGAAAACCGAACTCCATTGAGAAATCGAGCCTTCGTCAGCACTGTAAACATGGCACCCAGCATGTCACTTCACAGTGTGATAGCTGTTCTCGTACTCTCACCGGAAGCCGCTGATCCGCGACTCTTTGCCAAATACTACAACGGTCCCCACACCTCAAACAACTCTACCGAGCCAAAGCAGCCGTATGCAAACCTAAAGGAGCAGAAAGCATTCGAGAAAGGACTCCTTGAAAAGACGGCGAAACAAAGTTCAGATGTTATACTCTACGACAACAAGGTTGTTGTGTTCAAAACGGAAGGCGATGTCATGCTATATGTGGTAGGAGGTGCTGAGGAGAATGAGATTCTTCTTTACAACGTTGCGCTGGCACTGCGGGATTCTCTGGCTATACTGTTCAAGTAGGGCATTGGCTTTCTGCGCATTCTCAGGGCAGCTGCTCACCTACGGCTTACAGGAACTCTACGGACAAGCGAACGATCACAGAGAACTACGATCTTGTTTCACTGGCTATAGACGAGATAGTCGATGATGGCATTATCCTCGAAACAGACCCGGTTATCGTGTCGACGCGAGTATCGAGAGCTCCAGCGCAGGACGCACCCAACATGAAGAACATAGACCTCAGCGAACAGGGCTTGTTAAACGCATGGGAGTTTGGAAAGAGGAAACTGGCTGAAGCTGCCAGGAATAATATGTGAGCTACAGAAGCGATCAGTTGGCGCATTTGAGCATTGAGCATGTGCATGGCGTTTGAAAGGCCAAAAGCCGCTTCGGGGAGATTCTCCTCGGGATAGTATAGCTATTGCCAGACAGTGGTTAGGCATAGAGCGCACGGCTTGCCACATTTAGGTCTCATATTAACTGGCAGCGAAAGCCAGCCTAAAAGAGAGCTAGGGCAGCCCGATAAGGGCTTGATCTTCAGGTACCGGACGACGTCAGCATCGCAGATGACAAACACTTTTCTTGCATGCTCAACATAGAGTAGACCCTGCAAAGAGCTTTCCTATTGTTTATGGCTTCCACTTGACTCCACCTATTATCCAATTTCGAAGCTCCTGAACTGCTGGGACGAGGAACAATATGAAGCAGCGTTTCTCCAGCTTAGATGTCAAGGTTCGGGGCATTGCCTATTACTGATCCACTGTATGTCTGACTATCTAATTGCAGGTAATAGTACACGAAATTTCAAAAGCTGTCGTTAATCTCCGGGTATCCAACATCTACGACCTCTCATCACGCATTTTCCTCTTCAAGCTTGCTAAACCTGGCACGCGAGAACAACTCCTCGTTGACTCAGGCTTTCGTTGTCACCTCACAAGTTTCGCCCGTACCACAGCAGCAGCCCCTTCGGCCTTCGTTTCAAAGCTTCGGAAATACCTCAAGTCGAGGCGCATAACCTCGGTCTCACAGATCGGAACAGATCGAGTCATCGAACTCGTGTTTAGTGATGGCCAGTACCGGGTGTTTTTGGAGTTCTTCGCAGCTGGAAATATTATACTCACAGACAAAGAATACAATATTCTCACACTGCTTCGAAATGTGTCAGAAGGAAATGAGGAGGTAGACGTTAAAGTAGGAACTCGGTATCCATTGGCAGCCAAGCAGAACTATGCTGGAATACCGCCACTGACAGAGGAGCGCTTGACGGAGACACTGAGGAATCAGGTGGCCAGAGCGGAGACTTTGGCTGAAGTCAATGCGAAAAAGGCAAAGAAGAAGGGGGGAGACGACTTGAGGAAAGCTTTGGCAATGGGATTCCCTGAATATCCGACACACTTACTGGATCACTCCTTCAAAGAAACGTCTGTTGATGCTTCGGTAAAATCTGCACAGGCTTTAAAGGATGTAGGACTGCTATCGAAGTTGATGAAGGCGGTTGAGCTCTGCGACAGGATCTTCCGAAGCTTAGGTCGCGAAGCCAGCTCGAAGGGTTATATTATTGCGAAGGCCAAAAATGACGGGGCAAACGAGGAGACAGGAGGATCAGAGCGGGATGCCACGGTACCTCCTCGCGAGGACCTATTGTACGATGACTTCCATCCATTTAAGCCTTCACAGTTTGAGGGCAAAACAGGGACCTTCATCATAGAAATTGATGGCTTCAACAAGACGGTCGACGAGTTCTTCTCCTCAATCGAGTCCCAGAAGCTGGAGTCGAGGCTCACCGAACGAGAAGAAAACGCAAAGAAGAAGATGGAGATCGCAAGGCTTGAGCATGAGAAAAGAATTGGAGCGTTACAGCAAGTTCAAGAACTGCATATACGGATGGCTGAAGCAATCGAAGCCAATGCTCACCGAGTGGAAGAAGCGATCGCTGCCGTGAATGGTCTTATTGGGCAAGGCATGGATTGGATGGATATCGCAAAGTTGATCGAGAATGAACAGAGTAGGCAGAATGTGGTTGCTCAAATGATCAAGCTACCACTCAAGCTCTATGAGAACACCGTCACGCTCCTGCTCGACGAAGCATCTTTTGAACAAGAAGAGGACGATGGAGGCTACGAAACGGATGAGCTGGAAGAATCTGATGATGAAGAGGTCACTGTAAAAATAAAATCATCCACCGAGAAGAGATTGGCCATCGATATTGACTTGGCCCTGTCTCCTTGGGCAAATGCGCGCCAGTATTATGATCAGAAGAAGACCGCCGCTCAAAAAGAGCAAAAGACGTTGCAAGCATCAAGCAAAGCTCTTAAAAGTACGGAGCAGAAAATCAGTGCGGATCTGAAGAAAGGACTCAAACAAGAGAAAGATGTGCTTCGCCCTGCGCGGAAACAATTCTGGTTCGAGAAGTTTTGGTATTTCATTTCTTCCGACGGCTATCTTGTCCTGGGTGGTAAAGATGCCCAGCAGAATGAGTTGTTATATCGAAGATATCTTAAGAAGGGAGACATTTATGTTCACGCAGACTTGCAGGGCGCCGCATCTGTTGTCGTAAAGAATGCAATCGATACGCCCGATGCCCCGATTCCACCATCCACACTCTCTCAGGCAGGTTCTCTGTCGGTGTGTACCTCAACTGCATGGGACTCAAAGGCAGTCATGGCCGCGTGGTGGGTCCATGCAGATCAAGTGTCCAAGACGGCTCCCACAGGCGAGTATCTCAGTGCTGGTGGTTTCGTGATCAAGGGTAGTAAGAATTTCTTGCCGCCTGCTCAGTTGCTTCTCGGATTCGCCGTTGCATTCCACATCAGCGAGAGTAGTAAGAAGAATCACCAAAAGCACAGATTTCAACACTCAGATACGACAACCCCAAACACTCAAGCGCAAGGCATGAGCGACGAAACGGGCAGACTATCCATTGAAGAAGAAGCCGAATCCTCAGACCACGAGCTGCACGGAGAAAGTGATCAAGAGCAGGCAAAAGATAACGAAATAGAACCCAAAGGGGGGCCACAGAACAGCGAAGATAAGGAGGGCAGTGAACAAGAAAGCGCCAATGAATCAGATCCGGAGCATGATTCAGAGGCGGAAAGAGAAGACCGTACACAGGCTACAAATCCACTTCAAACAGAAGCTATCCTCGAAAATGCCCAGCCATTGGGTGAGGACTCTGAGTCCAGCGACGAGCAATCCGAAGAACCCGCACAAGCCATCGAAGATATCGAAGACATAGAAGACCCCACTGAAACAACCACCTTCAACACAGCAACCTCAACACCAACACACTCCCAACCCACCACCACCCAAACTCCCTCCACGCCATCCACCCCAGCATCCCAAAAACAAACCCCCGCTCCCCGCGGCAAACGCACGAAAGCCGCCAAACGCGCCGCAGCTAAATACGCACACCAAGACCCCGCCGAACGAGCCCTCGCGCTCCAACTCCTGGGCAGCACCAAAGGCGCCAGCGAAAAAGCCCAAGCCGCCACCATGTCCAAAGCCGCACGAGAGGCCAAGCTAGCGGCAGACAAAGAACGAAGGAAAGCCCAACACGACCGCGCCGCTGCGGCTGAGAAACGGAGGATGGAAAGACTCGAAAAGGGCTCGGCAGCCGCCGACGGCCAAGACGGCGAAGACGAAGCAGAGGAGGACAAGGAAGCGGCGGAGCAGGAGAGGAGAAAACTGGCCAACCTCGACTCCCTCGTCGGCAACCCCATGCCCGACGACGAGATCCTCGCCGCCCTCCCCATCGCCGCGCCTTGGTCCGCCCTGGCCCGGTATAAATACAAAGTTAAATTGCAGCCCGGGGCGCTGAAGAAGGGGAAGGCGCCGGATTAGCGTGACAAACGAGGTCGGAAATCCTAACAGGCTTGAGTGCGTGCAAGAACTCGGGTTTCATATCCGGGGGTGTTATCCAGCCGGTACTTCCGTTCTCGGTGAAGGAACTGACAGACTGCGGTGTCATGACATGGTCTTGCCACTCCCTTCGGCGCCTAGCGCACCATTCTTCCCTGCGAGCTTCATCGTGAGGCGGCCAGCCGAGCATCTCGCAGATAATCTGAAGGGGGCTTCGAGGGGTGGGAAGGGAGGTAAGAAGACGAAATAGTAACACTACTCATCCCTAACATCCATGACACATTTCTTGAAATGATTGGTTCTATCATTTATTTTCCCGGCTAAAGATCCTGTCCTGCTTTCTATCCATCTATACTACAGCCTACCCAACTACGCTCACAATGCGTCGCAATGCAATGCAATACAACACAATACCACCCCGCCCCACCCCCCACTCCGCAGCTGAATTGATGTGATAAGAGTAAGAAGAACAGGGATATAAGAAAATAAGAACGCAGATCTTCAAAGCCCTTCCGAGGCTCCCGCCGACTCCTCGGCATCTTCCTCCCCATCCTCAACCCCTTCGATGAGAATGACGTCGCACCCCCTCGCGTCGAGCTCGCGCAGTGCGGAGAACAGGCCTCGGGCTACGTCTTCGATGGCGGGGCCGAGGGCGAGGCTGTGCATCTGGTGGTGCTTGGAAGGAGGGGTGGGAGGAGTGGTGGTGGTTGTGGTGGTGGTAGTGGTGTTTGGGTTGGGGTTGGATGTCTGATTTGGGGGAGTAGCTGAAGGGGAAGGGGAGGAGTTTGCGATGTGGAAGGTGGATACGGCGAGAGTGGGGACAGAGTCTTTGGGATTGGAGTTGGAGTTGGAGAGGTTTGGGGGAGGTGAAAGGGAAAGGCCGAGGCCGAGGTCCGGGCGCCATGTTTGGGTGGTTATCACTCCGATGTTGAGATCAGGGTGAGCGGGTTGAGATGGTGAGGCGAGATGATCGTTGCAGAGAGAAAGGATTCTCGACCGGGCCTCGTTCTCGGAAGATGTTGGGTCTTCGAAGAGATGGACCCGTGCGCGAGGCGCGTAGTGTCTGTATTTCATGCCTGGCGCTCGTGGGACATGGCCACGGCCATGCATTCCATTGGTGTTAGTCTGGACTGCACTTCCATCCGTGTAAGCGTCAACCTTCCCATCACCATTCACACTAGCCCATTGATCACGGTCCTGATATCCTACCACCACATCCGTCCAAACCCCTCCCAGTCTTCGGATCTCCTCAAATCCCACACCCCCCGGCCTCAGCACCGCCGGCGGATAACACAGCCCATCCACGACCGTACTCTCGACCCCAACTTCACAGCTTCCGCCGTCCAAGATCATCTCGATCCGGCCGTCGAGATCATGGAGTACATGGGCTGCGGTTGTGGGACTGGGTCGAGTGGAGGCATTTGCGGATGGTGCGGCTAAGGGGCGATTGGACAGCGATATCAGGAGACGCGCTAGAGGCGAAGAGGGCATGCGTATGCCGACGGTTGAGAGGGTTGTGGTAACCTCAGGTGCGAAGGGGGAGGTTTTGGGGAGGGGGAAGAGAAGGGTTAGGGGCCCAGGCCAGAGTTTGCGGATCAGGGGTTGGTAGATTGGGGGGATTGGGTCGTCATTCTGGTCCGAGGTGGTGGGAATGGTGCCGTTGACATGGCTGATGTTGGAGCAGCGGTCGTCTTCTGCTGCTAAGGGTGGCTGTAGAAGAGCCCTGAGTTGACCTAATGATCCGACATGCACAATCAATGGGTTGTCTGACGGTCTTTGCTTTGCAGCGTAGATACCACGTACTGCTTCGGATCGAGTAGCGTCTGCACCCAGCCCATAAACCGTCTCGGTAGGGAAGGCGACGGGTACTGAGGAGGTTTGCAGGACACGAGCTGCTTCCAGAAGACGACTGACTTGGTCTTGAGGAAGACTGTCTTTCTTGTCATACCACCAGTCCAGCAGACTGGTCTCAGAATCGACGTGAGGAGGCTGTATGGCTGTCACAGGCAAAACTCGTGTCTTCCGCTGCGTCATGCTTGAGATTCTCCTGTGGCAATGGCAATGAAATCTCTCCCAAGAATATCTCGAATGAAGGTGAAACCTAGCCGGCAAGATAGTGTTTGCAAAGATTTAGCTTCTACTGTGCATTGCGAAATGGGATGTAGAATAGCTCCCGATAGACGAAATGTATAGAAATTGCTGGATTCTGCTCATAAACCTTGCTGACGCCCGTATCTTGTTCTATCTCAACTGCTGACTCTTGGTGTTGAGTTCGTGATGAGCAAACTCTATTGCTTGTTACTAACATCATCCTTGTAGTGTCATCCCAAGCTCTCTGGCGCCGAAGCCTATGTCCAGCCTAAAACGCCACAAGAAAAGCCACTAATCTGTCCCCTAAGCCACCACTATTCTAGGGCCTCCGGGCACTTTGGCTTCCAAAAATCAGACGGGTGCCAAGGGTCATCCGATGCCCCACTGCAGTGCATCGGGCGTCAGTAGACCCGAAGCTTATAGAGGGAGAAATTCAATGGCATAACTAACTGTCAAAGGTGCATATCTTGGCAAACTATGTCGTCGCGTATTTTAACTACTTTTGATGCACGAACTCACACTCTCTTCTACTAGAATCACGTCTAACTTGGGATTATAAAATTAGTATTGGAGATTCTGTGTCATTTCTCCCTTCTTTCTCTTCTGTTGAAGTGCCGTCTTTAGAGGAGGATCCTGCTCACCAGCTGTGGTGCTGTTGTCTGCGGTCTAAATCTATCCAGATGCCTCCAGTAATTGTCTAATAGCATTTCCTGTCTCCAACCTCAGGAGAGGAGGACACGTGACTCACCAGCGTGGCACTAAGTCGCTTTGGGAATTTGGCTGTACACATATCCTCATATCCTCTTGAAATTGAAGCATTGTCAGGGGCTGTAGCGGATGGGAGTGTCCACTACTTACTCCAGCCATTGGAGTCTTGTGCTGGTTGTACTTTGAGGATGAAGAGCGCTGTTGAATATCAGATCGATATCCTGTCGTGCTTCACTGGGATCTGTGGCATGAGACAATCTGATAGCTAAGTTGGCGATGTGACAGTTCTGTCCGCTAGAAGTGATTGTTGTGCACAAGCTGCTTTTCAATTTCCTGTATAAATCACTCGCGTTTGATTCATGTTTGATGAAATGTCAAGCTTATACAAAGCACGTGCAGCTTTGTCGTCTCTTCACGACAGCACTGCTTTTGCTGACCGAAGCAGTACCAAAGACAAGACATCCCGAACCACGCTGAAGGGTTGATAACAAATGTGAAGTTAAAGTAAGTGGCAGGCCTTGACCGTCCTGTTCGCTCGGGAGACCATGTGCATCCTGCAAAACGGTGTCCCGAGCTTTAGCCTCATCAAGAGATAGACCGGTTCTGGCTCCTGTGACTACTTCTGGTGTGAGCCAGACGGCGTGATGGCAAGATGTTCGGCAGCCTTTCGGACTTGTAGCACTGCTTCTGTCGTCCAAGTGGTAAGTAATCTAGCCTTCAAGTGTTGTATCGGACGCGTTTTGTACAACGAAGAACCGGAGTGTGTACCGAGTCAAGCAGATTGGTTGTAGTGTCTTGTGGGAAGTTGTCTGACATGGAGCGCTTTCGCTTGTGACATTCCGCAGCTGTGGAGGCGGCCCGAAAGATACGTTTCGAGCCAAGATGCTTGCTGTCAGTCGAAGATTTTGCTATGATTCTGTTGCCGTAGCAATCCAGCGCCCAAAATGTGTGCTCAGCCGATCTTCTGCCAGTGGAGCTTGTCGACGGTTCGCTGTTCTCATAGCCCTAATACTCAGGTGAATAACCATATTCGCGGTAAGAAGGCCTTAGGTGGGAGGATGAAACTGTCTCGGCCGTAGGTGGAGAAGGTGACAAGGGGAGCGATGTTGTGCCCGGATTAGCGTGACAAACGAGGTCGGAAATCCTAACAGGCTTGAGTGCGTGCAAGAACTCGGGTTTCATATCCGGGGGTGTTATCCAGCCGGTACTTCCGTTCTCGGTGAAGGAACTGACAGACTGCGGTGTCATGACATGGTCTTGCCACTCCCTTCGGCGCCTAGCGCACCATTCTTCCCTGCGAGCTTCATCGTGAGGCGGCCAGCCGAGCATCTCGCAGATAATCTCATCCTCGAGAGCCCACTTCGGCCTGAATTCCCACAGTGGTAGAAGGGGTTGTGTATCCAAGTACTCTCTCGTCTCCCAGTACTTCAAGAGCCCGTCGCCTGATTTTCTCCTTGACTCCCACCTCTCCTCCCCAGATTCAATGTCATTCAAGCGGTGCAGAAGCCGCCAAAAGTCCACCTGATGTTGCGGCTGGGCACAGGGAGGATCGCGCGAGCCGACTTGGGTTTCCAGTCAACAGGCATTGATAATGTCACCACAGCGGCGGCAGGAACAAGGGAAGACCTCATAGGCAGGTGTTCTTGAAGATTCTGGTGATCTTTCGACTGTTGGTTTCGGTCCGGGACCGAAGCTATGCATTGCTTTAGCAATACTCCTCCGTAGCGGTCGAGGGAGAGGGAATCGAAGTTCGTGGTTGGAGACTAGTCTTGGCAGATTGGTGCGCCGGTGTACTCTCCAGGGCGGAGTAGTTCATCGTCGAGTAGAGAAATTTATGTTGTTGCAAAGTCAATAGCCATGAGATTGCTAATAATTTGGGCTTCCAAGCAAAAGAATTATATATACCCGGTAATTCCACCCCTCAAATGACCTACATCGATTTGCTTTTTCAGGCCATTTCCCAGTGTCGCACCCCAACGGAAAATTGAAAGACAGCTGAAGCTAAAATGTTCTATCCGGATCGTTGGATCCAGGAGGCTGGTTTTGGAGATTGTATCTTGATTGAGCTCCACATTGGCAATCAGACATTCACGAAGGTCTTGCATTTTGCACATATATTCATTTTCCATCGGCTATTCTGCAGTCTCGGTAGGGCGAACACCACATGCAGTTGGCATTGGCAGAATAGTGCTCCCTGGGAGACCGGTTCTAGTAGGACATTGAGGAGCCCACATTTGTTCCCACAAGCAAATCAAAGACAATGGTCGGAATTAGTTCGTAGATAGTTCTAGTCTATAGCTTGTTGATTTCCACAGTCTGATTGATTAAGTATATATGATAGACGTGAGTTGCTCTTTTCAAATGACTCCTGTCTTCTGACCAATTTCGGTGGCGGGGCCCCAATGTTTCTAATTCGGGCGATTTCCACATCAGGTTATCATGAATCCAATCTGTATTCAATCCATGCTTCCTCGTTTCCACAAGTAACAGCAATGGATGGCTTGCGATGACCCCACGGATACAGTCCCCAATAGTCCAGAGCCTCTGTATACGGGCTTCAAAGTCTTTGCTACACTGGATTCCTGAAACTGGCCAGGTAGTAGGAGTATGCTAAGCTATGTCATACCAAGCACATGCTCTACTTCCAAATTGAGCCGCGGTCAAAACTGTCCTACGTTCTGTGGTAGATTGGGAACCTTCTGAAACGAGCTGAGCCAGGGGAACCCACCAGAAAATCAGTGATGCATATGGCACATGCTCTGCCCAGGGAAGTGAACCTGCACGAGCGTGTGTTTTAAGATGATGGAAGCCGGACTTGTACTACTAGTACGTAGAGTGGCGGAATTCCTTGGACAAGATTGCCGAGCTGGAACTTGGGCGAAGAAGCAATTAACCTGAGCTAGCAGGGCCGAAGCATCGGAAAGATACGAGAGTTAGATCAGAAAAGGGATGCATCAAACACTCCACCGAAAGGACAGCGCTTGTGGCTTTGAACCCCACTTAATTGATGTTTCCCCACAGACTAGATCTGGAAGCTGAACAGTCCGTCATCAAAGGCGGGCAGAGCGGGACCTCCGTGAGCACTAAAATGCTTGACCAAGAGAGGAAAAGCATAGGGGAACGGACTGAAAGCTACTTCGACAAGTAAGGCGCTAGTTGGGCGAGAGCTAGCTCCAGCGAGATGGTCCTGCAAGACTAGCTGGGCAGGCTTTTGTAGAAGAACACTCTGACGACCAAAAGTGGCCATATCTGACCCTATTCCTGCGAATGCCCGCAGCTATGACAGAATAAGTTAGATGAACGCTATTATCTGCGAAAAGGATTTTAGCCACGTTTCAAACACACGTACTATGTTAAGTCACTTGCCGTCACTTGCCCTGCAGAATGTCAAATGAGGTGTAGACCAATGAAAATTGACTGGTGCCATGCAGAATTGTCCCACCTTGCAGATGGCACGGCCAGGCGCATTGACTAAGAACTTAGATGAACATTTAGCAGCCCTAGCTATGCAAGATCGCTTGGAGGCGCATGTATCGTCATCAATCAAACCAATTATCGACTCAACCAGTGCCCCAGCTGGTTGCTTTACGTAGTAGAAAATATCTGGGAGGTGTGTAGTTCGAAACAAGAAGTCGCCAGCTCTGCGAAGGAATGTCGAAACGACGGACTTGGAACTGTTACTAACTAACCTACCCAACTGTCATACGTAACTTAGTATGCACTACACTCTCATACTTGCAACCAAAAATACTTGGCGTTTTGGGTTCTCGGAGCACAAGTATTTCTATTTATTCCGAACGCTTGCTGGTCCTATTTTGCAAACATAGAATTGAAAGAAAAAAATTGGTTCTAGAAAACAATACATCAACAGGGTCAGGGCCATCGGCTAGATATTCCTTAAATGGCGGCGAGCTGAAATTTGGTGGCTTGCATATTCGGTAGGAACGGAGATATCGGGCCTCAAAATCGCGCATATGGGGAACATAGTGCATATGACAGTTAGTTAGGTATGTTACGTGGCAAGACTACTCCGTACTACGTATGCTAGTTAGATTTCTCGTTGATACCTTCACTTTGATCCGCAGATCCTTGGTCACGAATTTCTGGCTAGTTAGCCCTTGAAGCCGTCCGGCGTTTCCGCTGGAATCGAACCTCTCAACGGCCAAAGGACGCTTCCGCATCATTCTGGCCCAGAGCCTAAGTTTCGAGATGAACTGGATTCTCCTCAACCACCTCTGGACAAAAATGGCGAGGGCGTCGCCGCCACAATAACTCAATCCTGCCTATTCCGGGCACTGGTAGACTATTACTGGTACACACAACTACTTCACCCAGAGCAGACAAGCTCTATCAGGCTATCCAGTTCTACCCCGGATCGTCAATGCAGAGGTCCTTTCCCATCTCGATCCAGAAAGAGCTCCGGGAGACGGAGATTGAGCTTCTGCAACGGGGATCTGGAGGCTGAGAATGAGATTCTGAAGCAGGATGTAGAAAAGGGTAGGTTGGAAGGGCATTGTGGTGCGTTGGTGAAGATGGCGCAGGAGATAGGAGAGAGAGAGAGAGAGAGAGAGAGAGAGAGAGAGCGCGGAGAGATTGAGAGGAGGTGTTGTAAGGAGTGCATAACAAAAACAAAATACCCAAAACCCAACATTAAGGACCCCAGTCATGTATACATTGATTAATTAAGTAGCAGAAGCGTGACGCTGGGAACGTCATCAGCGTTGATCCTGAGGAAGTGGCTAGAAATAGACCTTTGTTTGAGTCTTCCGGGTGGTCGCCAAACGGGAAAGCACATTGACCAATGCACTTATATCGTTTCCATTTTCCTCCTCCTTCTCCTACTCCCAACAAGCAGCAAGATCTTTGACCAAACACCAAATCTCTCTCCTTCGAGTGACACCAAATATGATTGACAAGTTACATCCTATTCGTCTAAACTTTTGCATCGTTTCCCATGTGATGCCGCCCATACCCCCCATCTTGAACCCACTCCTCAGTCTCGGAAGCGTAAGGGAACTTGGTCACATCGCTGCCTTTTGTTTGGGATTGAAGAAGCTCAAAGTCATCAGGATGATAGAGAGTTCCGACCTGGCTATCATCACTTGTCGAACGGGGGACCACGGTGCTGTCACCGAGGGGTTTCTGTCCGCCGCGGAATGACGGTCTGCTGCCGCTGGTTTTGGTCGACGAGAAGTATGAGAAGTATGAGAAGGTCTTGTAAAAATCCTTGCGAGTGCGGGGAATGATGACGCCCAATGCCGGAAGATTGGCGGCGATGACTCCGCAGGTCAGATCCACTGAGGTCCATGTGAAGAGGTCTACATAATTGTCTAGAAGAGTGAGCTCGGTCAGCAATGTTGAGCGTTTTGGCAGTCAAGCTGGGGAGAGCGAGACTGACATAAAATATCCGTCTTGAGATTCGCCTGCTCAATCTGTCTGAGCACACTGCCAATACAGGACATGGCTCCAACACCAAAGATAACGAAGAAGCGGAACTTGGCAGACCAGCGCATCTGGACCTTCCATAGCACAATAATTGGCACCGACAGAAGGCAAAAGTCCATCACCACGTGTATGGTGCTTAGGCTGATCCCGATTTGGTTCTCAGACAGACATTTCTTTGGCGAATTGAGTTTTCCCGCGGCAATCAGGTCAAAATTGGCTTCTTGGGGGTTGCATTGAAAGACAACCATGAGAACGGCGCAAAGTGTGTAGATAACCAACAAAGCAAAGAAGGTCCAGTGGGCAATCATCCACCGGGAAGAGGTCAAGCCAGTCAACCGCCTGTTGAACATGACGATAGACATCTTGATGACTCCAACAGAAACGAAGAAGAACATTTTGCCAATATTTCCTAGCTAGATAAATAAGTCAGTCTCAAACGTTCCAGTGCATGTCCCATATCGCTCCTACCATGGTGGATATGTAAAACTCGTGATACGTTATATCATAGAGATGTTTACCGCATCCGCCATACTGAGCCACCGCAATCTGAAGCGCTGTATAGGCCACAGCCAAAATCTATGGTGACACATGAGTTAGTCAAGCCTCCATTCTGCAAGGGTATTCATTGAGGTAAGTCATACTACACCCGGTACGATGAGATAATCATCTGCGCCCCATCGCAGACCTGACTTGAACGACCGTAACAGGATACGGGTGATGGTAAAGAAGAGCATAGCACCAATGGCGATAGAGGCACCGGTAATCATTTCAGGTCCCCGTGTCTCGAACACATATTGATCTGGAGGTGGACGGAAAGGGGGAAAGCTAGCCCCTTGACTTGGATCAACATTCTCTGCCGGAATGCCTGCAGCGAGCAGGAAGTACCGAACGATCCAGTAGTCAGATTCGGTCGCTGGCGGCGTGCCAATGAGAGCTGACTCTGGCATTCTTATGGGGAGATGGGTGGACTTTGATATAAAAAGCAGAGCAGCACAGCTTCGGAAGGGACGGAGCGGAGACAACAGCAAAAGCAC
This sequence comes from Endocarpon pusillum Z07020, assembly GCF_000464535.1. Taxonomy (NCBI): domain Eukaryota; kingdom Fungi; phylum Ascomycota; class Eurotiomycetes; order Verrucariales; family Verrucariaceae; genus Endocarpon; species Endocarpon pusillum. The sequence continues at coordinate 49,099 of NW_006913462.1, forward strand.
CTTGGAGTATAGAACGATGGAGGAAAGGCGGGTTGGTGAAGATTATATGGACTCTACAACAAAGGACCAGAAGGACCGTGGCTTGAACCTCGAATTTCCTCCATTGACCGGATCATGGTTTGGTGATAGATGAGGAAAAACCAATTAGTGGTGGTTGCGGGGCCCCGCGTTCCAGGGAGTGAATCTGTGGAGGATAGACCGATTGACAGGATATCTACCCTGTAACTATGGCTTGTTTTAGGTTTTTCACTAGTAGTAGGTACAATTAGCTCATATTGGGTAGTAAGGCAATCGGTTGAGCAACTAAAGTTTTGGCCTGGGGCTACCCAAATCTCTAGGTTGTGACAGTCTGATGGGCTTGATAGAGAGCTGTGTCGCGTGTATGTCGGCTTCAGACAGAAATAGAACCAGATTGGGCACAGTGAAGATGTATATGCTTTTAACACGTCGTCTCATCGTATGGTATTGGATGAATAAGGTTCAGATGCGTCATTCAGCCTTGTAAACTTGAGATAACTGATCCTGTCAATCGTGTCAAACCTGTCAGACCACGTCCAATCTGCCAGACCTGCCAAAGGAGGAAACTGTTCAGCTGAGCCAGACTTGGTCGTGGAGTCAAACCATGTGTCGAAGGCGTCACCTGGACCCAAAAAGCCAGGATACTGATTGTACCATACTGTTGGAACAAAGGACCGAGGATCGAGCTTGCGTTTGACACCGCCACCAGGAACTTTCGTTTCTAGGAGATTGTTGGTGGAAACGCTTTGCTTCCCTTCCATCCTCGTTCGGAACCGAAGTCGTGAAGAGGGGTGCTTTTGTGACCGGATGGAGCTAAGCGGGTCGAGCTTCGGCAGTAGCGGGCAGTAGCGGGCAGTAACGAGACAGGTCGTTGGACCAAAGGACCGCGGCTCTCCGTGCATCGCGAACGAAGTACTCTTTGACATATCCTAGTACGTAGTGGATTTGGCTCCTTCCCGGCATGATTGGGTTGAGGTTAAGGATCGGCACGTGTAGCTCGTACTGAGTAATGTAACTAATATATTGTGGCTGAACTCTCATGAGGTTTCGTAGGATCCATGAAAACTTTCTCCCCACTTTATTACCAAGCTTAGACACCTTGCCAAAGTTTGGGGACAAAAAGTCTAATTCTAGAGTGTTATTGGGTCTCCCTATCCGAAAGAAATACATAATAATAATTGAAATTTTGGTAAAGTATCCAAATCTTTATGAGATGGCCGGCCCCTGATAGAGAAGTCGGCGAGGAGCAAATTCTGGCGACTGGCTTATGATAGTCAAGACTTACTTGGATTGATGCACCTGGGCGCTACGTACCTAGACGATGCACCTAGTGGCTATATACTTTAGAAGGCGATTGGTCCAGGGGAGTTCTAAGACGCTTACAACTGCGATCTTGCTTTTCTACTTGGTAGAAAAGCGGGGAACTTGAACAAACCTCGAGTGTAACAAATCACCAACTACTGGTGCCACGCAGTTAGTAGATACGATGAAGGTAAGAGGGAGAAACCGTGATTAATTGATGAGCTCAATGCCCCGAAACGGAAGGTCCTTGACTCTCTGTGAGGCTATGAATAAAGCTACTACATAGTAGGCTTCAGTAGTGTGCTTGACTGCTTGACTCCTGGACAGATCGACAGATTTACTACGTAACACTCGATTTCAACAAGAAGCAAGGACTCTCCCACAGCTTCACAAGAAGCATGTCTCATTTCTTGCAAGCACCGGCCACAGCTTCGCAAGAAGCATGTCTCATTTCTTGCAAGCATCGCATGCTCTCTTGATGAACTGCGCAGTCTCCAGGGGGCGGCTCAAAAATGGACAATGACCAGCATTAATCTCCTGACTTATTATCATTTGATTTCCTGTACCGGGACCTCCAAGTTGGTCCAAGTATTCTCGAGCTTCTCTGATCCAACCTCGCTGGACTTCGGGCCTCAATGTCTTGTCTTGTGCAGTGACGAGATACCAGGACGGGATGTCCTTCCAAGCTGCATAGTTCGCCGCCGCCGTATACGTCGCCCCTGACTGAGGTTGGAGTTTACTGACCCAGAACTTGCCTTCCTGGGCCGACAGATCACTGTAAAACACCTCGGCTGGATTGCTGGTGTTTTTGAAGAAGACATTTCCGTCAGGCAAGAATTCGTACTCGAGGGAATTGGGGCTGCCGCCTTGAGCCTCGACTGCTTCACTTCCAGCGACGCCCTCACGAATTATATAACTGGCAATATAGACGATGGCCAAAACTCGCCCTCCTCCAGGACTTTGGGGTTTATCTAGACCCCTGAGAGCCTGGTTTGTCGGCACACCTCCGTACGAATGACAAACCACAACCACGTTACGACCTTGTTGCGTCTCCGCGAGAGCTGTGTTCCGAATAACCTCAACATCTGGCTCAAGAGACGTGACTGGTGGCGACCTTCCAACAGAAGCTAGGCTAATCTTCCGACTCCCGAAGCCTTCGTTAGAGAGGATTGCAATCACTTTGTCAAAGATGATTGGTTGGTGCCACGCTCCTGGAACATATAGGATGGTTGGCTGCGCTTTGACTTGTTGGGAGGTAACGCCGCCATTCTGCATGACGAGAAATACAACGAGAAGTAGAGAGAGGATGGAGCGCATGGCGATTAAATGGTCAAGTGTGCAGCCGGGTGCGGCGGTGGAAAGATTTTGATGGGTTGATCTTCAGGCGCTGGAATTCCTTTGAAGGTGAGCAATGTTTCGAAAACTTGTTCATGACCCAGATGGAGCGCAACATGAGCGGCCAAATACTGTCCCTAGAGCTGGATCCAGAGCTAACTTAGGTGCCTGTCAGGCTGTGGCAAAACAGGGTCGGTGACACAAATATGTGGAGTGGTTAGCCACCTTAGGTCCCTATAAAACGACGCCAAAATTATGACCCAAGGGCGGCGTGCTGCGTCTAAAAGACAATAGGCACATATTATTGGCTAATAGGATCCTGATTACTACGCCAGTTCTTTAGAGCCGTTTTCGAGGATGCAGACAATATTCCGTGTGTCACTGATTAGGCGACCTTCCTTATCAGCAATGGCGTTCCCCGCGTTCCTCAAGTCACAATCTTGCTGTAGTCTTGACAGACAAAACATCAAAACATTAAGTATTTTAATACTTAATAGACATATTATTCGAACTTTGGAAATTTAAGAATGATCGGAAGCTTAAGAGCTACTAGATGATGCCATTTTAAATATATTCGTCGAACATTAAGAGTGATGAAAGCAAAAAAGCATTAAAAGATCACATGAACTTGGTGTTTCTTTTGCTAAGATTACAGCAAACTAATTGCGTTATTTGAATCTAAAATACAAAGTTCGGATGAAATGGCTCCATAGACGCCAAGGCCCTACAGTGCTATCTTAATGCGGAGGGAGGCCCCACTTAGTATTACAGGAGACAGCATTACTACTTAGTAGCAGAAAGAAGCCCCCCTTTAAAAAGTGGTAAGAGAGCCGTCAAAGTGCGCTTAGAGTTAGCCTAACTGTAAGATTGCTTAGAGTGTACCAGGATATGTAGCTAAGGCACCTGTAATCCAATGAGATTCCATCGTTTAGCGACGTTTACAACGTTATTTGTCAAAAATATGGTTTTACTATAGTCAAAATATGTCTCTTTGCTCATACTAATATGGTCCTCATTTGACAGAATAGTTGCCATTCCTACTAATGGCACTTAGCCCACATTTTTTTACTATCTCTTCTCCTAGTAAGTAGGCTAGGGGGCATAAGTAGTTGTAGCAAGGCCGTATGGAGCAGTATGGCTCAAAGCATCCATTTGGTAGTGTGTGTGACTATCTGCTAGAAATCCGAAAATACCAAGTTCGGATGAAATAGCTCTATTGGCGCCAAGCCCCAACAGCGGTAGTAGCAGAGCGTCACATCCGACATTGTCTACTAACATAGAAGCTCTTTGACGGTTGTTCATATCGATTGGCCACACCAGTACCGCCTAACTATTCAAGGCTTAGATATCTCGTTTCGGAGCCTGTTGGGTGCATATATACTAGCGCCGTGCTACGAATACTTATGCCTACTCCTGTACGAACGGTACCAGACATAAGTATCTCTAGTAGGGCGTTAGTAGTAACTAATTTAGATGCGGCTGTGGGGCCTTGGCGCCTATGGAGCTATTTCCTTCCGGACTTTGTATTCAGATTCCTAGATACACACCACAATCGATGCTCAGAGCCATTCACCTCCACACAGTGCCACATCAGTATCTTGAAGCTTCTTAGACGATTGTCCATAGTAATTGGCCACCTCAGTACCGTTTAACGTCGAACGGCTTAGCTGTCTCGTTTCCAGCCCGTTTTCATGCAAAGATACTAGTGCCGTGCCAAGAATACTCCTGCCTGGTACTGTAGTAAGTATGTTAGCATGGACTACTAACTAGTCGTAGTTAGTTTTCGCTACAATGGCCGGACACCCTCTGGTATGGCAGTAAGTCTTGACCCCTCAGTAATGATAGAAATTGGTCCTATTTAGAGATCATGTAGACTAATTCAAGAAAATAAGTCATCTTGGTCAAGATAAAAATAGATTAATAATTTGGGAGACAACCTACTCGTTTTTTAGTTCTTGACCCACGACATGCTAGAGCACGGCTGAGAATTCAGGCAACCAATGTTGAGCTATCAAGAAAATGGTTGATGAAGGTCCGACCAAAGAGGACGTAAGACTCGGTCAAGACTGGTGTGCCAACGCCTTAGATTCTGCAGTTGAAAGGATCTATGATGTTTGAAAAGCCATGTGACACCAAAACCGTAGCCACATCATCTTCCGAAGACTCAATCTTCCACAATAACCAGATCAGAACTTACAGACTTGAAATCCAGAATGAGATCCTTTTTGACGAATAGGAAAAGCATCCTTTCGACAAGACGGTACGAATGTTTCGAGACACCTGTGATAGAGAATTTTTGAAGGACGGTGTTTTGACAATCCCAAGACCAAATCCAGACTCCACGGGTTCCAGTGAGGTCTTTTAGATCCCAAAGTTCGAAAGAAGCGCGCCTGTAGGCTTCGAATATTGATTGAGCATCAACGATGGCTTCGGCGTCTGCGGATGAGAAGACGTAATGGGCGTACGCAGCTCTGATAATTGCCGCCCACGCTGAACTAGAGACTCGAGATCTCTTCTGCTCCAGAATTTACGTCAATGACCTTCAGCCCAGGGTCCTGTACGCAATCAAGTCGATAACTTCCTGAATCGTCGAAATTTCCAGCGCACGCAAAATTCAGTATCTGATACTATGACATACAAGTGATCTCGGACGTCCAAAGAGTACGGCACGGCGTATGTCCAGCATGCATGTCCAAACCAATGTCGCTCTGATGATAGTGAAGTCCGGTGAGCTACAGCAAAGGATCTATGGTCTAAGGATCATATACAGAGCAGCTTGACTGGTAGTTATTCGCTTCATCTCGTCGGCTCCTCCCAATGTACGCCGAATAACCCACTGAGATACCATGTCAAGAATAGTGGTCATTACATTGATGAGCCGAGTATCAATAGACGCTGGAACAACCACAACATTGACGGTGCTTCTGTCTCCTGTCCACGGGATGTTTGGGTAGTCTGGAAGTAGCCATCGATGCATGCTGGATGCATGGTTCAGGGTGTTTGTGGTGAATGGGCTGCTTCAGATCCCTTCAAGGACACGACAGTCTTACCTCGTCTTTGCACTGCTTGGGTCTCCACCTCCAGTTGCTTTTGAAATTCAGCCCCCAAGCCGTATCCAATGCTGGTTTGTGCCTTGTACCATATGTGCGCGGAGTTTACCTGTTTCAGTGGTGCGCCGTCCTCAGCTGAGGCAGTATCTGCAGTTGCTGTCAATATCACTTAAATATATTCTGCTTTGGTGCTCTTTACGTCAACATGGTCCAGACGAAGTCAAGCCAATACAGGGCCTCATTGAAGACTCATCTCACGAGGATGAAACTCCGAAATTATACTATGGACAAAAAATCAACCCCGCAATACTGGATTCACAGTCGATGATTGTTGGTACTTATCGAGCAGCCTGAATCGCCACGATTAGGTGGATCATGGCGAGTTTGCAGCTCCGATGACAGAGTCTTTGACGCAGCAAATCGTGTTGCAGGATCGGAATCTTATTTTGATCGACATGTGCAAGCTACACACATGGATATGCGAGCACTGGTGGGAAAGGACAAACCATTTGGAACAGATTACAGCTCGATTCTCAGCACAGTTTACAATTTGGGGTGCTTTGAGTAGTGTTCAGGGCAAGTGGGAAGAAGAAAGCACCGGGACCAGACCACGTGTTGAGAATTAACACGGTCATCAATCTCGGTCTACTGTATAGTGCTCAAGGCAGCAGACGCTTCTTATAGTATGGCTGCATTAATGTTTTACTAGACAGTGAGGAACGTCTATTCCACGGCTCCCGCATTACGCAGCATCTGCACTATCTTACTGTGGCCGTTGCTTGATGCTGCCCACAATACACTGCGATAGGATCCTCCATTAATATTAACATCAGCTCCCGCATCAAGTAGCATCTGCACTATCTTCTCATAGCCAGACTTTGATGCTACCTGCAGAGCACTGCTATGGTAGAATCCTCCTTGATTATTAATATTAATATCAGCTCCTGCATCCAGCAGCATCTGCACTATCTTATCGTGGCCATAAAATGATGCTGCCTGCAGTGCACTGCCGTAGTGTCCTCCTTGAATATTAACATCAACTCCCGCATCAAGCAGCATCTGCACTGTCTTCTCGTGGCCATAAAATGATGCTGCCTGCAGTGCATTACCGTAAAATCCTTGTTGAACATTAACATTAACATTAGCTCCAGCATCAAGCAGCATCTGCACTATCTTCTCATTGGTGTGCTCTGATGCTGCTTGTAGTGCACTGTTGCAGTGTCCTCCTTGAATATTAACATCAGCTCCCGCATCAAGCAGCATCTGCACTGTCTTCTCGTGGCCATAAAATGATGCTGCCTGCAGTGCATTACCGTAAAATCCTTGTTGAACATTAACATTAACATTAGCTCCAGCATCAAGCAGCATCTGCACTATCTTCTCATGGCCAGACCTTGATGCTGCATGTAGTGCAATGCTGAAAATTTCTCTTTGAAAATTAACATCAACATCAGTACTTGCATCAAGCAGCATCTGTACTATCTTCTCATGGCCAGAATCTGATGCTGCCTCTAGTGCATTGCCGTAATTGCCTTTTCCATTCTGTATTAAGAGATCTACCAGGACAATATTCGCCTTGATCACTGCTAAATGAAGTGGTGTTTCGCCTCGCCTATTTTTCGCTTCCACGTCAACTCCATACTCCATTATTATCTGAGCACCGTGGGTATAATTGCGAGCGATCATCTCGAAAAGTGGCTTTGTCAGCATCTCAGGTGCTGGTGACGCGCCGTGTTGACGCAATAAGGTAATAATGTTGGGCTTTTTGCTGTATATCGCCGCCAATAGCGCATGTTTGTACTCACCACCCAACTTGTTGACACTCGCACCATTTTGAAGCAAGAAACGTGCTATGTCTTCGTGACCTGCGAAACAAGCAGCCTGAAGGGGGGTACCATACCTGCCCCCGACAACATCAAGGTCGCCTGACTTAGAGACTAAAGCTTTGATTAGACTCAGTAGGTTGTACTCGACGAGGATATACAATAACGGCACATCGTTACGGTATTTCCGTACTTCGTATCGTTCAAAGGCATTTCGCCATTGTATCCAGTTGCAGAGGTCTCTTTGACCGGTTCTTTGCATTTGTTGTAGAAAGGTTGTTTGCGAAACACCATTCTTCTCTGCGGTATCAGCATGTCTTAAAAGACTGCTCACAGCATAATCTATTAGCGGAAATGTCGACTTGAGCAGCGTAGGGTTCTTTTGCTTCGGATTACTGTCATTATCCGCATTGTCTAGCTCCGGTGACCCACAGTGTCGAATATATCGAAGGCAGCCGTACCTCAATTTGTCATTACTCCAACCTTGAACCTTCCCTGTCAAGGCAGACTGTATCTGCTTCAGCCCCTTTTCTCCGGTCAAGAAATCTCGGACAGTTTCGTGAATAAACTGAATGACTGGTGGTTGACTTTTAGTCTGTTCGACAAGACCACGCGAATACTTCAGTATGCGTCTGTTCAATTGATCTTTACCAGGGAGGATGGTGTCCAGTTGGGATGTAGCTGTCTGGCTGGATTGAATTGCTAGGTACAGCTCACCTGAGCTCAAAGGACGCGTTGAATAGAGCACCCATTGTAGAAGAGATACGCAAGTCTCCTTGTCTTCGGAGCTGCGCTTCAGGATATCTGCAAACAGCCCCTCCAAGCCCTTGGGAATTCCCTCAAGAAGTTTGCTCATCGCGTCTATTCCGCCACCATGGTCATATTCCTTCTTCAGCATGCAAACGACGAGAACAACCCACAAGAAGACTCCGTCTGCTTTGAAACACACTTCCTGTCGAAGCCCTACCATTCGGGGAGTGTCCTCACCAACGAAGTTTTGCTGAACATATGTTTCGATGTCCTGCTGATGTTCTGGCTGGTGTTCAACGATGAGCGACAGCCCATTCCTTATGCTAATATGGGGATAATGGCGACTTGAGAGGCAAATTCGAAGGCGCATTGAAGACGATTGTGAATGTCGGCCAAGTTCCTGGAGAAAATCCATCATCTTCCGCACGTCATTTTCATCGCCTTCGTCCAGAGCATCAATGAATATTTGGAGAGGGGGGGCATCAATAGTCTTGACAACCTCAATGAGAAAATCCTGGAGTTCTTCCTGAGTCCACTCATCCACTGTGCCGTTTCTTTCTTTCGACAGAAACCGGTCGAAGAAAACAGGTTTACTCTCTGGGACCTCGCAGAGAATTTGGTGCACAAGTGATCGATACAGTCCTAAGCATGATTTTTCGAGGGCACTAGGGGCGCGGGCATTGAAAAAATAAGACAGAACGATAGTGTTCTTTGGCCGCCTCCTTTTAGCCCAGTCCCATGCATTTTTCATGATCGTACTTTTGCCCGAGCCGGGCTTGCCCTTCAGCCAAAGGAAGCCATGGTGCTCAGCAATCCGACTATCTTGCAGCCAGGCTTCGAAATCCCTGTGACGGAACAACCAGGCACATGTTTTAGGTGTAGCTCTAGTAACATTTCGCAGACGTGCGTCCATGCGATCGAAGGTAAGCGATTCGAGCAGGGCTTCGCGTCTGGATTGGCCACAGTCATGATCATGGTCGCAGCTCTGGATGATTCTGTCCCCAGTATGGGTTGTGCTATTTCCAACAACGCTGATATCTCCATACCTTTCACCGGGTTGATTTTGCTCCCTGGTACATTTTTGTCTTGCGACGAAGTTACATAGGACTCCGGCATTGTCCAACCTGGGTCTTTTGATCATGCGCTGGTCTATCTCATCATTGTCCATGCTCTCTATTTCATCATTTGAGGCGGTTCTTTTCGCCAAGCGATATTCCCTAATAGTGGACATCTCCAGGTGGGTTTGCGAATGGCTGTGAGAGAGACCCGGGTAACGATCGCCACGGGGGTCAGGGGAAGGTTGACCGGTTGCCAATCTTGGCTGTTCTGGAATGCGATCGCCCGTATCGGCATGACGCTGACTGCCTGAAAATTGGCGGCCTACAACCCAATATCAACTCACTTGTCTCATTCGTATTGTTATGGGATGGAAAAGCTTGTCACCGTAGCCATAGTGCCCAAAAGAGGACTCACCAGATGATGTGCTCACCGCGGCGCTCCGCCTCTGCACCACTCGTTGGGCAGGAATGACCATCAACAGCTCCTTCATGTATGCTGCTGCCACCGCCGCGGCGTACGGCTGCCACCGCTTGTTCTTGTGCGAGTCGGCATAGTCACATATCCCACGGATGACGAGACAGGGAAAGCTGTTCATCAGGCCGGCCGCTTCCATCTCAACACATAAGATGTCCATATCCTTCTTTAGCCCATCTCGTGTAGCGCTATCTTTCACCACCATGTTGGCTGATCCAATCGTCCCATAATGTATGCGAGGTCGGTGGTCGGGCCGAACGGGACGAGACACCGTTTGGCTCGGATCACACTGACCACAAGTGGCGCCAGATTGATGTGCATAGGATGGCAGGAACAGTTGATCCTGGTGGTCTGCTGGGAACGAGTATTGAGCCTGCATTCGAACATTCTGCTGCATCATCTCTGACAGGTTTTCGAAGATCTGATTGCCGCCCTGCCGGAAGTGCTGAGCTTGCAGCTTGTGCACACTGGCACTTAGAAACGCTGGCGGCTTGTTCATTTGACCGGTCCTCTCGAATCGCCCGTCCACCAATCTCTTGCCCAGGTCGTATTGTACCACGCCGCCGAAGGTATCAGTAGGCTGACTCACTACCACATCTCCTAGACGAATATCAGGCTCGCCTGTCGCGCTAGGTACACCCCCTCCGATACCCACCAGCAGACCGAATCGGATTGAGGGAAAGTCGTTGAGTAACTGCGTTGCTACTGCGGCCGCTATATTGTTCCCGATCTCAGGCATGACCGCCACCACCACATTGTGTTCATCAATCTCACCGAGTGTGTATACATTGTGATCGCGATTTGTCGGGAGGGATTTGTGGATCCTATCGAGCATGCCTTCTACGGGAGCCAGCTCGACGCCCATGGGACAGAGGCATGCGACTGTGTATTCGGTCGGGGACAGTATTCGTTTGGGCTCGCAAGCCATGTCGTAGGTAATACCACTCCAAACGTTGTTATCCCTTCAAGTGACAGAAATAGAACTATTTGGTAAATGGTCTGAGGTTCCAGTTAACATGTCCCGTTTCTTACAAGTGATATATTCTTGGGTTTTGAGAGCCCCCAAATAGGGTCTTAATAGAGGATCACGTAAGGTTAATTGAACTCGTAGAACAATCAACATAGACAAGGGGTAAGTATTCAATCATGGCAAGGGCCCAGAATCGGAACTGGGCACAGGTGAGATGAGGGTGAGCAGTCTGAGCACCACCTGCACGAAGTCTAAGCACGAGGCGGCTGAGCTGTCACGTTGCAGAGGTGAAGCGGGGCTGTGCCGAAGTTGAGCCGGTAAGAAATACTTAAGAATGGCCCAACCAAAAGAGGACACATTAGTTTGCAATTTGGTGCCTACGCGGCAACACCATGGGTCAGTTATGTACCACATAGTTATATAATAATTAATTGATAATTCTGGGGCATTAGCAGATCAATCTCGACTGATTCATGAGAGACTCGACAACTATGAACACCCTCGCAAAGACACACGCTATGAGAATGAACACCATTGGTAAGTTGAAAACAATCGAAACCCCAACAAGAATAAGACGAAGTGGGAGGCTGTTATGACCATCGTCCAAGTCATCCACCACGTTAAGCGCCCATCTTGTGGGAACGACGACGCACTGGCAAAGTAAGAAAAATAGCATGAGCGAAATGCAAGAGCTCCTCCAAAACACACGTTCCACCTCGATTGGAAAGCTATAGTTCCAAGCAATCATGTGTATTCCTCCATATGCAATCGTGAGTAGGAGGGCCAGCGCCTAACGAATTCTTCCGGATCCGTGGTCGAACTGGAACGGGGTTTTCCCAATAAACAGATTAGGTTATCTGCGGCCTTACTTTGCGGATTCCTCTCTCGTGCGCCAAAGTATTTCCTGTTTGCTGCCCAACAGTAATCAGAGTCAACATGTCCCTCCTGGTTGGCTCTACGATCGGCGGTGGATCCTGCTCTATGGCGACACAAGAGAGTTCTCAGAGGCAATGGCACTTCGCCTGATAGTACAATCTGTTGATTCGCTGGGCGCCCTTGTTACTCGTTGGTGATTTCTTAAGCTATTCGCACGGCAGCTTCTGCAGTGCTGTTTGATATGCTGCAGGCTGTATGGAACTCAGGAGGCTCAACAATATCATCTTGAGCGTGTCTGGTCATGTCGCTATTACTAGGAGCAACACTCTGTCGGCAGCTCTCATCCACTCTCCCTTGATAAGATTGGGATGGAATTTCGATACAATGTTTCGTAACATCCTTCCTGCCCTCTTCCAGCGTCGTAAGTCCCTCTCAGCAATGTTGAGTTCGATATTGTGGACCTGCCCCTGCAATCACAGGAGCATTGCTCACAGACCCCATAGTTACCTAAAATGAACCCACAAGGAAGTTCATCACCTGAAAGAGAAGTTTGGTGGGCCAAGCCATGCTCTGAAGGTATAATGTATTCCACCATCAAATATTGGCTGCAAGGCCTCTTTTGCAAGGGCAGTGTTTCGGGTGGGCTTTGCGCGGGGACACCGGTAAGATCAAGCTCGCTCCAATGGTTGTCGGGTGTATCGTTGGATAGAATTCTGTTGGTATCCACGCCGAATGCTCTTATACAATCACATATTGACCTGAGGGTCAAGTGGTCCAGCACAAAATCACCAACGGCACCTCCAGCAGAAGTGGCCTCTACAATGTCTAGTGGTATCTAAAATGTCAATTCATCAGGACGCTGGACCAAAATGAGGGTACGTGGAAGCGGACACTGAATTTAAACCACAACACATACATCATCAAAGCACAGCCCACGTGAACGAAGGTATGTAATTCAATAACCGTGAGCGGGTAGCCGACGGATTTCCGAGCTATGCTTGAATCAACATCCAGGAAACCTGGAAGCAGACTAGTCCTTGTGCAAAAACATCTGCTTTACTCCCATCGCTGATTTGTGATTCATCCATTGTTAATGAGTGGCCTTTCCTTGCAAAGCTCAATACTCTCGGGGGTGTTATCGTCAAGTACTTATCACTAAAATTGATTTCCTGCGTGTCAACAATAAAGCCTCCCATTATCACAGAGAAGCAATAAGCTAGGCTAAAAGACTTAAGTGGGATTGCTGAGCGACCTGCTACCGAGGCAGAATGAAGGACGTTTAGGCGAGTCGCGTTATAAGATTCCGTGCTCTGAGCCCATGATACAACCAATGGTCAATATATGTGCGGAGTGAGAAGGAGTGTTTTTAAAACTCGCCGTTGAATTTGGTGTTTCAGCTTGCTTCATTGCCTCCTTGTTTAAGTCTTTCTGCAGCTGAATGGCTCTGCAAAACTGATCCCATACAGCAGAAGAGTATAGTACGAGTTCGGGCGCAAAAATGCTGAGAACCGTCCATTTAGTCTTCACTAGAAACCACCACCTTGGACCGGCACCACTGTACATGTAGAGTCTTCTAAAATGCGCAAGACGGATACTTGTAAGTCGGTGTTCCGTCTTCCTGGCGTAAATCTTGATGTTTTTTTCATTAATTGATAGAGCTGCTAGCGTTTACTCGAAGTGGATATTGAGCTTCGATGGGTACCTCTCATTTCGTCGCCGCTGTTTGCGGCTGCAGGAACCAATCAGAAGAATGCCAAAATCTACGCCGGAAAGGTGGATAAATAATGATATCCAGAGGTCAAAAGCACATATCGGCAATCCACATGTCTTATGATGACCGTTTACTCTAGCACCGGCATCACCTCTTTTATTTCTCCTAGCTATGTCCACTATTGCTGCATTGCTCTCTTGGCCACCGGCGATAGCACCTACTACTACCGTGAAGATAAAGTCATTTGAGAAAAAGAAGACAGCCCAAGTATCAGAACCAAGTGCAGATGCTGCAGTCTAACTTAGATATATTCTCTATTGAATTCTAACCATCAAAGCATACTCGCCAACCTCTTGTCACAAACAGCCGATCCCTCCGCAATGGCGGCCCAAACCGCCTTCCTCTTCTCATCATCCCTCTCCCCACTGCTACCCCTCCCAATCACCTCCGGAAACTTCCTCCTCAACTTATCCTCATGCCACCTCAACTTCTCCCTCTGCATTTGCTGCTTAAACATTTTCAACATCTTCCTCTCGCATTCCTGCTGCCGCTGATCATAAGATGGGTAAGGGCTGCGTGGGGAGAGCTTGAAGTCGAGCTTGGGCGCTTTCCTGCGGTCGGGCCGAAGACCGCACGCTTGGGCAAAGAAGGAGAAGACGTCGCATTTCATGTGGTCGAAAGGGACGTCGGGTCGGATTGTGGGCCAGGGTAGTTCGTGGGGGTGGGGTCGTTGGACGCTGTCGATGTAGTCCCAGCGCTTGTTGTAATCCGTCAGTGCCGATGCGGCGTCTGGTCTGCCATTTTGTGAATTTGGTCGCGTGGACGAATGTCGGCTTTCTCTGTCATGGCTACAGGACCTATGCCCACCGAATGACGGCTGAGTTGTGGAGTCATAGTTGGCGGCACTACCAGGACAGTGCCTGCACCACTCAGGAATTGAATGAGGCACCTCTTTGGCGGCCTCGGAGTGACCCGTTCCTGAGGAGTTGTATACTGGATAGCGGTAGGCTGCGTCATGTGAAGGATGATAGGGCCAATGGGAGAATACTCCCCAAATCGAGCTATCATTCAGCTCTTCGTGCACAGGTGGGCTGAAGCCTGAGAACAAGCCATCGAACGATGTCGGATCGTCTTGACACGGAAGCCCGCCAGCCATTCTCTGATTTGCATATTGGGGGCCGAACGTGAAAGCAGGGAGCGCGCCACTCATTATATTGGTGATGGGTTGCGCACCGTCACTTACTGACTCATGGCATGGCGACGTTCTAGTTCGAGATATAGACTCTGACGGCCTCGAGTCATACCAGTGATTGTGTACGGTATAATGGATGTCTCGGGTGTTGCTGCAGAAGTCTAGCTTTGTTGTCCGTGACACAGGTGCCCGTCGCTTCGAGTCTCGTCCGCTTTCAGTAGTACTGCCGGAGCCGAAGAGATTGCATTTCAATCCCTGAAACACAAGCTTTGCTGTCCAGTTGTGATGATGTGAGGAAGACGACCTGTGAGGACGGTGGTGCTTTGTCTGATCTTCTCGAGACCGGTGGTTGATTGTGAGCTCTTCGTTCCGTGATCGTTGATGTCTTGGGGCTGCTCCATGTTCTCTACCTCGATAGTGAAATTCCTTTCCAAGCGAGGCTCTTGGGCGAGTTGCTGCGTCTGCCCATATCCCATCGAAGGAGTGATAGCTTGGAGGAGCCATGCCATCGTAGAAAAATGGACTTGATGTTGGTGGTAGCTTTCCTTCAATGCTTTTTCTTTTACGTTGGAGGTCTTGCTGGTAGTCCATTCTGCAGATATCTGTAGAGACAATATACATTTCCTTCGGAAGAC
Organism: Endocarpon pusillum Z07020; assembly: GCF_000464535.1. NCBI lineage: Eukaryota > Fungi > Ascomycota > Eurotiomycetes > Verrucariales > Verrucariaceae > Endocarpon > Endocarpon pusillum. The sequence continues at coordinate 64,294 of NW_006913462.1, forward strand.
TGAAAGATGAACACATCATAAAGAGATCCGCACAGCGTAGGACATGGATAAGGACAGGAGTGAAGTTCCTCATTCCGCGATAAGCGGTATAGCTGAGCTACCGGCAGCTTGCATCTGTGACAAAAGAAATTGTTTGCTATCTGGGTATAAGGTCAACGACGAAAAGTAGAAACTCCTTACAGCCCGCCCAATGCAATGAATCCCAGAGCCGTACATCATGTTCTGGTGGTACCACATCACACCGTCAACAGTCTTCCTGCTATCCACACCTATGTTGTGTTTGGTGGCTTCATAGGCTCATTTTCAGCACCACCAGCCCGGTTGAACCATGCAGGCATCCAGCTTCCTCTGTTTGCCTTCTTCCGTGCCGCTTCGTCATCCTCGACCACAGTATTCTCGCGCACTAGTCGTAGAGGCCTAAGCTGGCTCTGCTTCATTACGGCGCCCGGCAAAGCGTTTGGTCCTTGTTTCTCCCGAGGTGGACTAGGCGTATCCTGTGATTTGACCTCACTGCTGTGCTCGCTCAATATGCTATTTGTTCGACTACTGCGCTCGCCCGTGGGTAGGCCGCTACCAGAAGTGACTCGGGAGCTAGGCGGGTTGCTTGAGGCGAAAAATGGCGAACGACTTGACGAAATACCCGAATTAATCGACGGGCTAATTCCTGGACTAGAAGGTCCTCCTGAAGCTGCTCTGAGGGGCGAACCGCGGCGCATCTGACCTACGATCGCGGCGGGCATCGGGTTTTCTGTTGCTTGATCTGACCTTGAATGACGATGTCCTTTGGCGAGTGGGATGCTGGGAGCCGTTTCTGGGTTTTCGTGGGCGGTCGGAGCAGCCTCCATCGCAGCCGATGGCATGAAACTCAAGGGACGAATATCTGGTGGCGGCCGTCCAGCCTTCCCGGCAACGACTGATCTGGCACGCTGCAGCAAGGACGCGCCTTGTTCGCCAGGTGGAGGCGGTGGAAGCGCCTTGTCTGTCGATTTTACAGAAGCCTTCGTCGGCTCATCCTTCTCGTGGATGATATGCTCGAAGCCCTCGTGTTGCAAGAGCCGACCAATGATTTTGTCGATATACAGCGTGAGAGCCTTGTTACTGTCACGAGAAGATTTCAGCTCCGCTTCTAATTTCTTATACGCCTCTCCACCTTCACACTCCCCAACGTCTCTGGCTACCTCCAATTCATCAGCCAGAGAGCCCGTGCCTATGCCATTTGCTGTCTCTGGTCTTGACTCTTGCATGAAATCCCCCTTCAGGGTTTTCTCACTAAGTAGGAGCTGAAAGCTCTCATTGTCTTCCATGAGCCGGGCATTCGCCATCTTGGTATCCAGTAGCTGTTTCTCAATCTGCTGAAGCCGCCCATCTCCCACGTGCTCCATTTCAGCAACCTTAATTTGCACTTCGGCGAGCTCGAGCCTCAATGACTCAATCATCTTGTCTTTTTGTAGAAGCAGCTTGGAATTGTTGCGTGAGGGGCTTCGTTCGAGCTGGGCAGAAGGTGCAAATTGGCCCGGGTCGAGATCAGGAGACGCTCGGCTTCGGAAACTTGCTAGAAGCTATTTAGCAGGTTATTCCGGTCAATGATATAATAGAAATACCGGATCTGGATATGGCGGGCCGATCGCCTTCAATCTGCGCCCGCATCTCCTTCTGTCTGATCGTGTCGTTCAACCGCTGGATAATAGCTTGGAGCTCCTGTTCTTTACTTGCCTGATTTTCTCGCTCCTTGAGCATCATTGTCTTCTCAGCATTATGAGCCTGCTCTAGCTCTTTCTTCTGGCGCATGATGTCTTTTGTCTCTGCATGCACAGCTTCAGCCTCGTTGTCCTTCTGCGCAATCTGTTCTTCAAGGACGTTCCGCTCCCCTACAGCCTCCTGGAGACGCCTCTGTAGGATTTCGAGTTCCTTTCGATATTGTTCCGATGCTATCTCTGCTCTCTGCACCTGCAGCCTCAAATCTTCCACCAGTTGCGTATGTTCTGCCCTTGAATCATCGTCATAGTAGCCGTTGTCTGTTGATTTTGTGCGACCTCCAAGACCACTGTTTGCTCTTGCAGCAGGCTTTCTAGCTGCCGCTCGAGCTGAGATTGGTGTTGGAGATTGTCTGGAGGCAGACGGTCTCATTGCGCCGTTACTGCTATTACCGGTGGAGGTCGTTTGACGTGTAGGTGAAGTCGAGGTCGTGCGGGCAGACGCTCCGTTGGTGGCCATGCTGTCGTTCACTGGTCTTCGGCTGGGCGATTGTGTTTGCGTAGGTAGTGGCTTGCGAGGATTAGATGCCATGCCAATGCACGTGTCAGAGGCTTGCAAGATTCTCCAGGAGCGTTGTTGCGCCCGGCGTTCAAATAAGAATTCCCCTGTCTAACACTTGAAAGCTGCCCCTTTTCCAGTCCCACATCTGAGAAGGTGTGTCTTCTAATGCAATCCCATAGGAGGAAACATTTGCGACTGTGGTCGGTATGCTTGGCAAGATAGAAGCCAACATTCCCAAAATAGAAATGTCGCGAAGTCTCCTTACATACGTAACTTAGCTCGGGACTCCGAAGGCGCGATGGTACGGAGTCGGGCCCCATGAGAGTCAAACCACGCTAAGATATAGCTTGCCAAGATAAAGAAATGAATTTGTCTTGACACTTAGTGTCATTCCAATTATTCCGGGGGCTGAAGCCTATAACTAGCCTAAAGCACCACAAGAACTGTCACTATTATATTCCCTAAGCAACTATTATTTTGCGTGAGTTGGCCCTAAAATCAGATAGCTAAAGACTAAGGGTCATCTGAAGCCGTAATATTTAGAGCGTTAGTACGCCTAAAGCTTATAGAGGAGGAGTCAAATGACATAGTTGCTGGCAAGAGTGCATCACTTGGCACGTATTTCTTTAGCGTGGTTCGACTACTTATGTGGCACGACTCCCTATCCCACGCGCCGGTGGGAATTTGCTGCATTTTAGCGTCAAAATTGCTTGGCATATATAGAAATCGAGCAAAAAGCGCCAGCAAGTAATTATTTAGCTACTGACAGTGGTATTGCTCGAAACAACGCCCTTTTACGCATAGATATACGTTGCAGCTTCTACATCCTCCGTGCGACAGTTTCGTACGCTTAGAAGCAGCGCAATTGACGATTTCGGCTAACGCTGGCCTGCTGCTCTTCTCCTCCTCTTGAGCGCTCTTTTTGCACCATACACAGTATCCACGCTTCTTCAAGGGCTGCCAGCAATGATCAAGAGTTGCTCGATTTGGCAGGGCTATAGGCTTGCTCTTATACTTGATAGGCAGTAGAGGATAGGGCGTATTGAGGAGGGCGTCAATGAGCGCTTTTCGAAACGGGCGTTGACCTCTTTTCTTTGTGTCT
>NW_006913462.1:68436-96575 GCF_000464535.1 Endocarpon pusillum Z07020
CGCTAGCGCTAGGGCCGCCGGGTATTGATTGGCACTACGCGTTAGTAAGGGGCATGCTCGCTATATAGGAGCGACCCCAGTGCCACCCTCGTCGGCTCTGCAGTCTTAGGATAGCACTCAACATGGGCTGAAGATCTCGCGCACTCGTCGCCTGCTTCCAACGTGACACGTGACATTCTTTATGTTTAGATAATCTATAATATTCTATATAAAGCAAACAACTAATATATCGCTATATGTCAACTTTATTAACTAGTTTCTAGGGTCTAGAAAAGGATTCAGGATCGTCTTTATCAAGATTTAGTTCACAAGCGTTTTTGGCATAGCTATTCGTTGATTTGATAATTCTGTCGATTATAGCAGGCGTAAGGAGTTTTTGGAATGTATCAAGCTCCGAGAGACCTTCTAGAAGGGGTTTTGAGCGCTCGAATCGTAATTCTAACGACGGTTTGTACGCAGGGAGGTCAGGGAGTTGATTGACGTCAATTTCGAGCGTTTTCGGAAGAGGACCAATGGCAACAGGTTTGAGAGCCGTTTGCTGCTCCGTTCGGTCAGTTCTCTGGGTGATCTTGGGGTCCCTAGCTGCAGAAGGAGCACCTCTTTCTTCCCATATAGTTCTAGGCTTTGGCTGGCGTTGAGACCTGCGCAATTCCATGTAGAAGTTGGGATGGATGGCGCCGATCCTCCGAAAATGGAAAAAAAGTCATGCCAAGACCGAAAATGCTTGGCACGCTAAAATGCAGCAAATTCCCACCGGCGCGTGGGATAGATATAAAAGAATGTCTTTGGATTTGGGACTGTTTTTGGGGAGGGGGGAGGGTATAGGGAGGGATGGCCCATTTCCAGACTCTTGAGAGTCAGTATGATATAGCTTACAGGGTTGATGCGAAACCAACAAAAGTTGTGGAGTAAGTGGTTTGAAAATACTGGAAAATGAAAAATACAAAAATGAAATTTAAACCAAAAGTGAAAATTACGGGCCGGTTGGAGAGTAATCGCTTCCATGTTGTCGCCAGTGTTGTATGAGTTTGCATTGACAAGTCCAGCAGCGCAGAGCTCAGTGAAGCCATCAACTCCATGTACAGGTGGTATGAGCGCGCAGAGGTATGTTTTGCGTATCTTTCGGCCCTTGATGAGTCTGGACATCGCGACGTCATGCTACCTCGTTGCCAGTGGTTCACACGGGCTGGACGTTGCGGGAACTGATCGCTCCTAACAACGTTCTGTTCTTCGACAAGAAATGGAACGTCCAAGATTCTAAAAACCACCTGGTCCATTCTCTCCACAGAATCACATCTATCGGGATCGAGGTACTTCGGCATGAGCAGCCGCTTTCGGCGGTGGCTGTGGCAGAAAAGATGGCCTGGTCAGCTCATAGAGAAACCACTCGAATTGAAGATACTGCATATTTTCTGCTAGGTATTTTCGATCTCAACCTGCCATTGCTGTACGGTGAGGAGGAGAAGGCTTTCCGACAACTCCCGGAGAGAGTTTTCGGCGTCGAACATTGGTATCAAAACCTATGTCCAGGTTCTCTCTCAGGTCATTCCGGGAAGAAAAGCCTTTCGATATGTTCTACCTCTAGATTGCGCTGATGATCCGAGAAATTCTTTTGGCATCTTGCTGAGAAAGTGTGGCCCAAACGAATTTCTCAGTGAAGACCCATGGACGATATTGGAAAATATCGAATTCTGTACGCCAAACGCAGCCAAAGAATGATACCTCCTAACCGGACTGCCGCAGGTTGATTCTGACCGATAGTCTCCGCGACCAAGCGCAGGTTCCTCGATAGCTCAAACGCGCTCACACGTACTCCAAATCCAGCTACCGCTCCATATCGACATCTACGATGTTTGGCCATGGAGCAGGTACGACGACGAAGACCAATTATTTTTTGTGCATGACGATCCAGAATGGGATTCTGCCACGCTGAGACTCATTGTATACTTCTCTGAAAAAGTTGATCGCCGTCATATTAATGTCAATTGCGAATGCATGTTTTATGTCATCGGCTGGTCTAAGCTCGATATGCGTGGTCTGCAGTGCGCACTGGTTGACTACCAAGCAATCCACAAGGCTTTGAATGAAGTGCAATCCTAGATCTCGACATGGGAGCACAATAGCTCACAAGTCCTTGAGACGTTGGTCCATCACAAGATACCCAAGTCATCATCTGTCGTTTTCAAGGTTCCAGAATCGGACCTCAGTATCTCGGCGTCTTTCAAGTCAAACCGACTCAATGATCCGACGCTATGTCAGAACTGGTTTTGGAGTATCCAATCCGTCTGCGAGTTCCACAAGACCGAGGAGAAGCCTCGCCCTCGGAATGGTCAATGACGGCTCGAGGACTACTGAGGAGTATTACTCTCAAAAACACCCTGATGTTGCATGAGAGAGTTGCAGCAAGCATTCAATAGAGGTCCACAGTTGGGTCTGCGTCAGGCAGAATGAGAATCATAGCCGGAACTACTCCACTGCATCCTGGTATAGTGGACAGCTGGAGGAGGGGACCCCCTCCAGACGGGTATGAGCTTGGCGCTCTCGTTAAGATGTCTAAAGCAACATTGGGTTGATGAATCCGAGCAGATCGGCTCGTTTTGATGGCTTTGACTCCTTGTTGGATGGATCCTAGCTTCTCTATGCGAACATAGATACTGGTCCCCAGCACCAGGTAGACGTGTCCATCCATGGTGGGGTACATTGTTCTTATTTAGCTATATATATCTACAGTCTGTATATAAGTTTTATATCTGATTTATCTATTCAAACAAACTTATTAAATTAAAAACAATAGTCTCATGAAAGTATTCAAAAGAAAAGGAGCAAATATTATGAGGAAGAATTTGTCACGGAGTTGACATGGAGGCCTCCTGGGGCCTAGATGGAGTCGTGGTCCGACTCTCTCTAGGGCATCTGGATAAGGATTAATATACTATTCCAACTGCATTCAAGTAACTTTGGTTACTTGGGCGTAACTCTTTTGTGAAGTTGGATCACTATCTCAGAATTTTTTGGGACTGATAACAAGCAATCCAACAACTCATTCTTCTAGACAGTTAATAAGAACTTCAAATTCAAGTAAAAATATAGTAGTAGTTTAATCAACCAGGTTATCTTCTGTTATCATGTAAATAGCTATCTATTATTTCTAAAGGCTATTATAATACATAGGCTTTTTATCTAATTATTATTTTATCTCTTAAGCCCATCCAAACTTTCTTCCCACCCAACTAAAACCGCTTATTATTGCAGTTGTCCCAACAAAGATGATCAACCAACTGTATTTAGTGCCATAACCCAGCCCAGCGTTTATCGGCCAGAGTTCACTGGAGAGAATAGCTTCACTCACCGGCCCACTGGCTAAATTACCAACTCCTCTCCCTGCCGCCAACAACGCAAACACCATACCTGCATCTGCATCAGGGTGTCTGTCTCGAATCTCCTGGATGATAGCGGACCAGCTAGTTGAGAAAGCACCGGCGAAGAACCCATAGACGATGCTAAAGGCGCAGAGGGCGGGCAATGAGATCGAAATGCCCCAGAGAATGAAAACGGAGCATGCGGCGCCGATGGCCGAGATAAGGATCACAGTTGTAACGTGGAGTCTGTCCGTTTGGGCCCCCAAGACGATGGTCCCCAGAACCAGCGTTCCATTGAAGAGCGACACTGTCAGTGGACCTGCGATCTGTGGAAGTCCGATTGCGCTTGCATATGCTAATGCAGAGGGTGAGCCGGGAGATTTGAAAGAAAGAGTGCAATAGAGAAAACGTACAGGGAAGGTAAAGAGGCGGGATGAAGTAGCCTAGACCTTCGATAATGTTTGGTATTTGGTAGACCCAGAACTCACGGCGACGTAAGAATTCGAAGCTGATGTTTCGAGATGTATCATGGGATGAAATTGGCAAACGAGGTTTCAGGTAGTACATTAGCGGTCCCAGAAATGATCCCTAGTATCAAATGTGTCAGCTGCTGATGTGAGCTGCGGATGTCAGGTAGTGTCTTCTTGATAGTTGAATTCTCTGTTTAGACATCCACTTACCAAAATCACCACCCAAACCCGAAGTACGATTCGGAATCCGAGTCTTTCCAGGCCCCAGTCCATAAGAAATGGAATCAGTAACCCGCCCAGGCCTGTCCCAGCCTAAATGCGCCAACAGATTAAACCTCCGGTCCTCGATAGTGTTGGCAGAATTTACCTGCCCACATGATTCCAAAAGCCAATCCTTTCTTTTTCACAAACCACTCGTCCATAAATAGAATGCAAGGACAGTATGACATGGCTCCCCCAACCCCATAGAGTACCCCTTGCAGCAGTATTAGATGCCAGACGGCTTGAGCGAATGAGGAAAGAAGCAAAGCCAGAATCAGGATCATGAATCCTAGGATCGTACACGGTCTGCTCCATTGCGGTTGCATCATGAGTACAATAAAGGTGAAAGGCGAGCCAAGATACATTATGCCCTGAAGAGATGTCAGTTAAACCTGTGCAGATAGAGCTGAAAGCGGTGCTCACGGTTGCTGATGTACCGATGATAGGGATTGCTGATGGAGAAGCGGAGAAAGGTTCATGGGCAGTGTAATACTCTTGAAGAATCCCTGTTCGTCCCTTCCGTCAGAAGTCTTGATGTATTGTGTTCTTTGTGGCCAAACAGACCATATGAGAAGGGAAATCCTACTCGAGAGCATTAGATTGAGGTAGCTGTCCCATGGTGGCAAGCAAGAAGAAAGCATCAATAGAGAAGGAAGAGGTCAAAATAGAAGCGTACCCCAAAGCAGCATTTCGATGGTGAAGCAGCCAGCCAGAAACAACCAGGCATCTTTCCCGCCATCAACCGGGGGCAGGAAGCTATCTTGCTCCGACTCGACAACCTCTTCTTCGGCAATATCTTTTAGGAGACGATCAGTCTCTGACATTTTCCGTCATCCACTAGTAGAGAAATCTGAACTCTGTAAGAGAAGTAAGAGTAGAAAATAGAACGACGAGTTGTTATGTCTGAGAGGCAATTAAGTATTGTACATATCAGAGCCTTGATAAGGTAATGCCCCCAAAAGCAATTACAAGAGGATCAAAGAGGCCAAGACATTCGCACACACCCTACGCGGACACTATTTCTCCTTCTCCCTCAATACATGAACAGCTACGTCAGCTGAGCTGCAGGTTTCGATACAGTCAGGCCCATCAGTCGTGCTCAGAAAGATGCACGGAAAGAGCGCCCCAATACCAGTTTGATTGGACGGTCAGGTTGACGCGCTTTGTGGAAGCCCAGGGTCTGCGCGTGCACACATGACATATTTTAATAAAGGCGCCTCGTAACACAGGTAATGTGGAAGTTGTGTAAGAATAATGTCTCCAAATCCAGCATAGTGCCAAGTACTGAGATGCGGTGGATGCACACTTTGTTATTCGGGCATGATCCGGTGATATATTTCACTCACCTTCTTCGATGATCTACACATGAATCTAAAGATCACTGGTTGAGATGCATTCTTGCCGGATGCGCTCACATAGGATGGTGTGTGACCACTATCCTTGAAAGGGCTAGAACTCATCATGTCCATTTTGCTCCCCGCCTCCTGTAGACCTTGGGCGACTAGCTAGACCACCGCTACTGCTGTGCCATAGTAAAGATGTGTCAAACGGCAGGAGCACTTATTGGCCGCGTTTCGTACGCGTTATCCCTGCGTTTTTCTTGCTGTTGATTGGCCAATTTCTGCTGCAATTTCGCGGCTAATGTCGCTGTGCCTTACAGCAAATTTGTACTTATTCCTGCGCCCTGTGCACCTTTTTTGAACGAACAGAGCCATTTCTTCCTCCTGCTGCACAAGATGCTGTGTATCCTTTTTTCTGACCCAGTCGTAAGTTGTTGCTTGGCGTTCCTGTCAGCTTATAAACGTTTGCAAATGGAATAGTGTCAGACGTTATTTTTACGCGAAATCCCTGCGTTTCGCCTGCTTTTGATTGGTCTACGCCATACAGCGAATTTGTACTTATTTCTGCGCGCCCTGCGCCTTTTGAGAAAGAACAGAGCCATTTCTTCTATCTGATTGACAAATAGCTTGTTACTTGCTACATCGATTAACGGGTAGTACACCATAACCTAAACTACTTGATCATTGCACAACCTCTCTAATATTGCATAATCCTTCTCGTTCAATCACTGATGTTATTGATCATCTTGCTTTGAATACTACATCTCTGCAGCTTTTCGGTTACTCAGTGTGAGACCTGCAGGACACAAGACCTTCAACCCAGAGGTCCACAGCGCTAGTCTATGCATCATGGTAATTACTTATTGAGTATTCCACATTCATGCCGCGTATGAGAGACGGATTGCGTTTGCATTGCATGTTGGCACGTCATCTGGTGAACTGCCAATGCCAGGTTTTGCTATGGCATTGCAGTGCTTTTCGAGGTCGAGATGAATTGCAGTTGAATCTTACGTACCTTCATATATCAGTCCTAGAACCCCACGGAACGAATAAAGTCTAGGAGGCAACCTTGTTTGCACTTAAAGGAACATGATCGCGATTTCATTTGCGAGCTCCTCTCGTACCTCGCGAGTTTTGTTTGCCATGTTCAAGACGATGGTAACCAGAGAACGTATGCACAACCAGACCCTTTCAAGTGCGAGGCTCCGGACCATCTCGATGGCGGCCCGGGCCCAGCACAAGGTATCTAAGCGTGTACAAGACTTACATTACGGTCGAACAATGGCTGAGTATCAGAAATAGTTACTCTCTCGAAACCTGGAAGAGGCGGATCCGGAAATGTATCAAATAATGCACCAAGTACAAGAGTCATTTTACAGCATATCGCAGCTATGTCTGTGACTGAGATGAGATGCAGGAAAAACATCGGCAAAAGAGATTTCTTAATCTCGTCGCCTCGGAGAACTTCACCTCAGAAGCGGTCCTTGAAGCGCTGGGTAGTGTAATGCAAGGTACGTTAGATGCTCTTTGCTGAGCAGCTTTATACTGCCGAGCCACGATTTACCAGGTTAAAATAACTTTTGACTGCTAGGCGGCAACTCGGAAGGCTATCCTGGAGCACGATATTATAGCGGAAACGAATTTGTTGATCAAGGGGAACGACTGTGTCAGAAACGAGCGCTTGAAGTCTTTGGTCTCAAGGAAGAAGACTGGGGCGTTAACGTTCAACGTATGTTTGCAAGTGCTACTTTAAGAAGCTGTGGATATGTTAACACAATATAGCTTTGTCTGGGACTCCTGCAAATCTGTATGCCTACTCCGCGCTCCTCAACGTCCATGATCGCATTATGGGTCTGGACCTTCCTGATGGCGGACATCTCTCACACGGCTTTCAGAGCGCCAACAAGAAAGTATCGGCAAGCTCTAAATATTTCGAGTCCTTACCTTATCGGCTTGAACCATCTACTGGACTGATTGATTATGAAAACCTCCAGACTCTTGCTTCGCTCTACCGCCCCAAGATGATAATTGCCGGCACCTCGGCCTATTCACGGAAAATTGATTATGCTCGCATGCGAACTATAGCTGAATCCGTTGGGGCGTATTTACTCTCAGATATGGCGCATATCTCTGGTCTGGTCGCGACAGGCGTATTGCCGTCGCCATTTCTGCACTCCGACATCGTCACGACGACAACGCACAAGTCGTTACGCGGACCGCGTGGGGCGATGATTTTTTTCCGACGAGGCGTCCGCCGTCGCGATAAACACGGCAAGGAAGAGCTCTACGCCCTAGAAGAATTGATAAACTCGTCCGTGTTCCCAGGTCATCAAGGCGGCCCACACCAACATACCATCACGGCGCTCGCAGTCGCTTTACGCCAGGCGCAGACGCCTGAGTTTAAAGCATACGCAGAGGCGGTCGTAGCTAACGCGCGATTGCTCGCCAAATGCCTGGGCACATCTCAACATGAGGGCGGCTATGGATACACCGTCGTCTCAGGCGGGACCGATAACCACATCGTGCTGCTGGATCTACGCGACCGTGGCGTGGATGGCGCTCGCGTGCAACGTGTCCTTGAACTCGTCAGTGTCGTCGCCAACAAAAACACCGTGCCTGGTGATCGTTCCGCCACCGCGCCCAAGGGCTTACGGCTCGGGGCTACCGCCGCTTCCAGGCGAACGATTATATTCGTGTCGCCCATGTCATTGATCGCGCCATCACCATCACGCAACGTGTTGATATGAGGATTCGCGAAGAGGCTGAGAGTCGCGGCTACAAGACTCCTGGAGGGATCAAAACGTTCTTGAAGGTGTTGGGGGACGGCACAGACGTCCTGGAAATTGGAGAATTGCGGAAAGAGGTTGAAGACTGGGTTGAGACATTTCCTGTGCCTTGGGAAAATTGTCCTTAAGAAGGCAGTCACAGGTAGAGTTGACTTAATCTCCATCATCGAACTGTGTGTGCGGAAAAGGATGATTTTGCTGGCCTTCTTGTCGCTCTTAAAGACGCTGGTTTCGAGTTTGAATGTCGCACGGAGGAGGGAGCTGAATTCAGAGGGCCAGAGAGTTGATACACAGCTACAGCAAATCTGGTTTGCCTATCTTGATCACATTTGGTACGTTCAACAATTTATGGCTGATTGGACTCTTTTTATCTATGGTACATTCAAAACAAATGCTCGGAACCTTGTTCTGTTGGTTATGGCTGGTATTACCAGTTGTGATCAAACATTCGTCGCCGTCCTCTCATTTGCCTGCTCCAAATCGAAAATGTCTTTCGATATCCTACCCGGGCACAGCGAGGTCCTGTCGAATCTACGCAAGAGCTTGAGGAGGAGGACCTTCACATTCAAATGCCTAGCACGGTCAAAATGTCTTCATAGAAGCGTCACTTCAAGGCTCATAATAAGATGAAGAAGCGCTTAATGGCACAGCGGATTGGAAGAGGCGTTCGTGCGAAAGAGACAATCAAGGTCTTACTTGTGGGGCCTCAGAGCCACTTCTGGCCCCCCAGCAACCCTCCACAAGCCCCAAAAGCTCCGAGAACGAAGAAGATGATCGTCTCCAGAAGTTCTACTGGATGCCATTCGTGCGGATTATTTTCAAAATCTTGGCAACTGAAGAGAAGTAAAACCTGCTCGGCACTCACCTCGACACTCACGCCGTCGACGCCGCTTTTATCACCTGCTCTCACCTGCCGCTCACCCACTGTCCAGCGCTCCCGGGTGATTCGTGGGTGAGCGCTGCATGATCCTGCCTACAACAGCCTCTCGTCAACGGTCTCCAACATGGCTGTTCAGTGCCACCCTGTTCAATCGAGAGGGAGGGGGAATTTCCACGTCGGATCTTCTTCCACCTTCCGCAGCTTACGACGTAGTATGTGTTCTTCTCTAGTTCAGTCACAAATATAGCCACTACTTAGCAGGAAGAGGGCCTCTGAAAGCTATGTCTGGACTACCATCAATTTTTGCTTAGTTTAGGCCTAACCATGATATGACTTAGTTAGCATAGAAATACAGAGTCAAGACATCTCAAATACATTGAAATTCTGTCATTTTGGAGGTCCTTTGAGAAATTATGGTCATATGACGGTCAAATTATGGTCTTCTGATCGTCTTTTGACGGTCCTCCAGTCCTTGTAATGGCTAATCACTCGCAAATTCACTAGGGCCATTACGGCGTCATATTTAGAACCCTTCTCCTGCAGTGGTAGTACTAAGCCACAGGGTCTACGCCAAGAGGCTCAAGGTCACGTGTTAGCCAAAATCCCACAATGAAGTTTAATTCAAAGTACCAAGCAAAGTTTGAGATATTAATCAACCGCCTTCGCTATTAAAACCTAGAACCTCCGCCGGAGCGCACCCTTTCGAATTTCAATTGCAGAGGTCGTTCAAGACTTCTCAAGCGTAACGATGGCGCCCAAGAAAGCGAAGAAGACCGCTGATAGCATTAACTCTCGGCTTGCGCTGGTCATGAAATCTGGCAAGGGTAATGTCGAAGCATCAAGAATATCAGCAGACTGGCTGATCGTTCCTCAAAGTCACTCTTGGCTACAAGTCGACGCTGAAATCTTTGCGCTCTGGCAAGGCCAAGCTTGTCATCATTGCCGGCAATACTCCACCTCTTCGAAAAAGCGAGCTTGAATACTACTCAATGCTGTCAAAAGTATGTTCCTGGTACACTTCTGATTGGGCCTTTGCTGATTACGCGACCTAGACAAATGTTCACCATTTTGCGGGCAACAACGTGAGCACACCTCCAGTCGATCACCCTGCGAAGAAGCTTCTACGGGGCTTTGGAGGGTCAAAACGCTGACCAAGATATATAGATTGAGCTGGGCACCGCTTGCGGAAAGCTTTACCGGTGCTCCACCATGGCTGTACTGGATGCTGGTGACTCCGATATTCTGAGCGGATCGACTGCATAGAGGGCGAAAGAAAATGGAAGGATTTAGCATGATACCCTGGGGAATGAGCGCAGCGCGTTATTGAACGTGAAATTGCCTGTGATCTCTGGCCAGTTCATTCAGCGCAGAAAGTAGTCCTTCAGCTCTTGCTCATGCCGATGCTATCAAGATTACTCTAGTACTTCCACTTCCGCTATAGCCCACAAATCTTGATATGATGATCAGCACCTTACATTCCCATTTCTTCAAATGCACCCTCGTTTTTACGATCTTGCTTCTGAATACAATACCTTTTCTGCTACCTCTACCTTTACGCAGGTAATTTCGAAGAGCAGGGCCTAGCACCTTTTTCTGCCTCTATCGTGCTATGTGTGGATCTATTTGCCCGGATCTGCAAGAATTCGGACGACGAAGAGTTCAGGAAAGGTCAATGGCACACCTTCGACCGCGCGGAATGTCCCTATGACATCTCTGGTTATTCACAGTAGGGTGATATCTCAAGACAAGCTCACAGACATGAAATGCAGGTTCATCATGACCTGAAGTCAAGACCAGCATTTGAAGAGCATCATCAGCTGGATATTGCTACCACAATTTTGAGAATGCGCTGTACGAATGGAGTCTCGTCAAGAGACGCACACCGAATCTGGCGAAACATCGAGATATTACCCGTGCGGCGACTGGGAAGAGGAAGATGTCATCGAAACCCTTCGTCAGCAAACCCGAAAGATGCTCTCCTGGACGGGAACGACACAAAGGTCTATCACGTGTTTATGAAACCGGGTTCGTTTCAGCAACATTTGTCTTCGAACAAGATTCGACCATCCCTTTTCCTGAAGATCTCAACTGCGCTAAGATTCGAATACTTATCGAAACAAGTCAACCAAACATTGTAGCACTCTTTCTGTGATGAATTGCTGAGACCTTGGGAATAAGAGATTGCTGGCAAGGCACCCTACAAATAAATGGAGAGCAGCAACTTCCGAACAGAGGCGAAATCACAGGGTAGAGCGGTATTGCCAGGTGGTGCGGATGACAACCTATGTCTCCCAGGTCACACAGATCGCCACCGCCATTGTCCAAAATACGGAGACGATGCGTAGAGAGAGACACCATTGCTTACAAGGATTAAAGACAAGAACCCTTAGATAGAACTGGATACTTAGCAGAGGCGTCAAATTGTACTTGCCACAAGGAAGGAAGATTCCACGATATCTGCATCACAGGGGAACTCTTTGAAACGCAAAGATCAGGGAAGCAGTGCTTCCAAGTGCAAAAGAGCATCTGTTACTGTTGACCGCTTGTAAAGTGTAGGACATGGTCTGAAACTTCCTTACGCCTTGAAGACGGCCCAGCGCACCGAAAGAAGCAGAAGAAACCACAGATCAAGCCAGCCAAACGAGCGAGTCACAGGGCCAATTTTACTCGATTTGTATTGATGGCAGAGGCATTAGGGAGGATTTTTCATTTAGGTCCCACGGTTTGCGGGTATCGAGCTCTTTCACTTGAACGGCATTAGGGAGCTCGAGCTGATGAGGAGGAAGGTTAGCAAGAAAATAGCAACACGTCTGTCCACTCACCAGATCGACAGCAATACATAATTATGACTTTGGGTAGGAAGGCAAAGCGTTTAGATCTGTAGCATCGCATGTTTGCGAGAAAGAGATCGTAGTCAAGAAGCGCTTGATGCTGCATGTAGGCCACTAGAAAGAGACGCTAAGTGCTCCGTACTACGTCGTAAGTAGCAAGTACTATTGAAAGTGCCGACTAATTTGCTCTTGGCATTCTTGCTTTTCACCTGCCCTCACGAGTTCACCTCCTATCAATTGTCTTCCACTGTCGTTCCATCATCCTTCAAGCACTTCAAATCTTTGGATTGCCTGGAGCAGCCAATGTGGTGACATAAGCAGTGGACGAAATAGCAGCGGCTTCGTCCAAAGTGTCACCTGTGAAGACATGATGAACAGCAACAAGACCTCACAACCGATCGTCACAACACCATCCATGGATGAGACGTGGCCAGCTCAGGTACTCAGCGACACTCGGTCTTCTGCAAACTATTCGAGCTAGTCATCTCAGGGAGCCATGAAGGCCTATCTTTGCACTGGCTGACCAGCCCGGTCTGGTTTATGAAATTTATTCGACCGCCTGAGAACCAAGCTCTTTATCCCTGAAGACATGACAAGCTGTATCTCCGGCAAAGGGGTTTTGATCAAATTGATGGTTTCTCCTCAACAACTGAACGACTAGGTCGTTGGAGTACTCAACTGGCAAGCCGCTGAGGCGTGTCCTCCATTCGTCATCCCCTCTCCAGTACCCAGCGCCGGATCTCCATACATTCAGTGCAACGAAAATTCTTCGAAGTCCACAATCTCCTGGGGTCGACTTGTAGAGCAAGTCGATGAGATTGGGTCCTGGGAAGAGCATGACCTGTTTGTTTGTCACGGCGCGGCTTATCGAATCTATGACAGCGTTTCCGAATGTCGTACACTGAAGGTAGTGGGCAAGCAGATACAACTTCGTCCCGAACGACCACCATGCATTGCATTCTGGTTTAGAAGTTTTGTTAATGGGCCACGCTGAAAACTTGACTTTGCCCGTGTAAACCCACTCCATGAAAGCATCAAATACTTCGGGATCTGCCTCGGGGAGATAGACTTCGTCTTTCAGCCCTTCTTTGGACAGACTGTTGCAAGTGCCATGAAAGAATGGGGACACTCCACAAACGAAGTTTTTGTGGACGTTGAATGACACCTTTTTAGATCCGACAAGGACTTTGAAGATGTCATTGTCGCCGTATCTGAGGAAATGTTATTACCTAAGTGATAGAATAGACTTTGAGACTCACTTAAGGCGCTTGGCTAGCGGAGGACTACTCTCATCCAAAGTCGAAGATGCTGGAGGGTTTGTACTCATTCCGCCGGTTTTGCCTGAGGCAATACCACTGAAAGTATTTCTGCTTCCTGCATCACCAGACCCTGCAAAGCTTTTTTGCTCGAACATGCTTCCTCTAAAGCCACTTCCACCAAAGAGGCCTCGCCTACTGTTATTCACGATTGGTCCAGCGCCTTTCTCATAATCTGCCAGACGAACCTCTTCGAAAGAGTGTTTGGAAAACTCAGGCAGAAAGATGATGCTCTGAAACGCGAGAAACTCCTCCACCGGCCCTTCTTTACGTGTTACTGTAAAGAAAGGTTGGCGCTGGAGCGTGGTCGGCGTATTGATGGGGGTGGTTGAAGTAATGCTGCTACTAAGAGCAGTGGTCGAAGCTGGGGCATGAGGCTGTGTTGTATTGAACGACGGTCCACTGTCGACCGGGAGGCTAACTCTTGGTGTTGTATTGAAGCTTCACATTAGCAAAAGCAAAATGAAGACTCGATGAGGATTCGGAACTCACTTAGGGGTTGCCATGCTGGATTCTTCTATGACTCTGGTTCTTGTCAAGCTGAACGATACATATCTTGCGTTAAAATGGAGCCAGAATCTAGGAAGTAAGGTTGTGACTTCAAGGTGTGGGAGATGAAAATATGCAGAGCAGGTCACATCACCAGAACGCAGGATAAGGAGCAAAAACTTGAGTGTTCGTGTGCTCAATGCCTCTGAGGGTGTTTCTTGAAAGAGCACGTGAATCTGTCTACAAGGCTTTAGGTATGATTTGTCTTGACCCTCCCTACTTGAGCACAAAGATCAGGGGCTGGCCACCTAACCCAGGGCCAAAACTTCCTTGACAAGCTCCATACTGTTTCGTTGCCCACGCAAGCAAATCTTGGAGTTATGATTGCCACCTTCTTACCAACAACGTGACCCAGCAACGTGACGGCACGAATCGAGGAGACATCGTACAGCTCCCTAGCTCTCCAGCCTTCCATGAATTCGTCACCATTGGTCTCCGCGAAACGATATTCGTGCTACCTCGTGATCATGAATTCCTCATGCCAATTCTAATTGCACCAGCATCACAGTTTTTCTTGTCAATCACTGTACGGACATTCGTCAGAGCTTCCCCCAGGAACCAGAATCTGCTTCTCAAGCCCCATCACTTGTCTGGTAGTCTGGACGAGCACTTCACAGCAGAACTCGGTGGGGAACTTGCTGATCCAATCCTTGCTTTCCTTGGGATCTGTCCAGTCACTCTTGTCCCTATTCTGCATGAAAAACCCCACGACGAGTCTCCGGAGACCACAACTCTCCGCCGTATCCTGGTAGATCAACGTTACCGCCTCAGGCGCGGGGGATCTGATAATCAGTACAGAAATTGAGCTTTTCCATACAGTGCTGAGTAGATGGTTGCTAAACTTTGGGCACTGGATGTACTTTGCAAAGACATAGAGGTCGCGGATATGTTCCCAGTCGAGTTCATGTCCCAGTCCTGTTTTTAACTTCCGGAGTGCCAGGCTGTCGAGCGACCCTCCATAGAGCCAAGTCAGAAAGTCATCGAACACATGGGCTTTTTGCTCAGGCAGGTTAACTTTATCCTCTTTGGCTTCAGCAAACTGGCCAGTCAAAGCAGCTTTAAAGTAATCAGACACTTCACACAAGAACTCCTTGTGTGCCACAAAGGGAGTCGCCTGCTGTCCAACGAATACTGTAACCGCTGATGTGTTTTGGTATCTGGTACTGATTATTAGTGCGATTGAGGTCCAGGTGGTTGAATCTGGACTAACCTTAATCGCTTGGGACTTGGTGAAACCGTCTCGTAATGCGAATCACCTATGGCGAGTTCTTGATCCTCGTCTTGAGGTTTTGGACCATACAGGACATCCTCGTCAACATCACGTATTACGAACTTCGGAATACGCCTCTTCCTGGAGCTGTTGCCAGACGCGTTGTCATTACTTCCTCTGTTGAACAAAGAACAAATGAGACTTACGAAGGCATCTTCCAAAAGCTCAATGAACCTGTTGCGAACTCAAAATGAGATCCTAAGGAGCAAGGTTACACTCACGATGGCTTGGGAATCCTTTCAGGTTTGATGGTGAGCAGGAGAAGGAATGAAGCGAATAAGTACGAGACAAGTGAAAGGCGGATTGAGCAAGAAGTAGCTTGCGGAAGCAAATCCACTTTCACAGGTGACCTCAGTGTGTTTGTGAAGTTGTATCAAGGGCGAGCTGAGAGGAGAAAGGATACTGCCAGCGAACACCGCAAGGTAACACCGGAGAGAGCGGCGTATGTGGAGGCAGGAGTTCTGGGAACTTGCATTGATAATAACACCTCCAGCACAGAGGTAGAGGAGCCTTAACGACTTCAATATTTCAAACTAAAATTCAGCTTGAGAGCCATGGTCAAGCTCATGTGCTCACATGCAATACGTCCCTCCAAATTCAGTCGAGGTAGAGTTATCCAGAGCTGCTTTCACTTACTCATTAATGAGCGGCTGGCTTTCCCAGATCGTTGTTCTCTACTGAATATCCCACTTCGTCATCTTCCACTCGCTCAACCACCCAACCTTGGGCCCAAAAGCCTGAAACCCATCTGACATTCTCAATCATCAACCTGACATTAAGATTCCTAGTGAACTCTGCCGGCACATTTTCTATCCATGCACTTATCTGCTCTGCGGTACTCAGCAGTGCCTCGTCACTCGGTACTATAGTATGCATAAGTACAATCAAGCGGCGAAGACCACAATCACCTAAGGTCTGAGAATAGATGTCTGTGATCTGCTGGGCGTTAGGCTCGGTAATTGGCAAGTCATCGTCAAGTCGAGTTCGGATGCAAGTAATGACATTGTTGCCGAAGGCTGGACACTGGAGATAATGGGCTAGTGTGTAAAGTTGCAGAGCCAGCGACCAGCATAAATACGGAACGCTGGTCTTCAATTCCTCTATCATGTGTGTCTGACCCGGGAAGCTAGAGTAAAGCCACGAAAGAAAGCTTTCGAAGCTAGTAGGAGTGACATCGGGAAGCCTCACTTGTTTCTTGGTCGCCTCTTTGAAGCCTCCGGATAGAGCGTCTTTGAAGAACTTGGAAGCATCGCATAGTAAGCGTTGATGCACAGTAAATGAGACTTTCTCGGATCCGACAATGCCAGTGACAGCGTCTTCTGCAAACCTGCATATTCTATAAGTTAGTGCACAGTTCAGAGACTGGATGCTAAATATCGTACCTTAATCGCTTACGGGGTGGTTCGGACGACGCACCAGCTGATTGATCAACTGCAGCGATGTCGTTTTTCTTGTTAAGCGCAGGTAAGCCTGAGTACGAGCCAAGACGATGGTTTGAAGGCATCATCACTCCTCGACGTGACATAAGTTGCCGAAGGTTGCTGTCGAGCGCTGCTGGCCTCTTTGGGGGGCGTGACATTGTTTGTTGCAGCACCGAAGCATTAACAGGGGTTTCCTAATGGAAGCAATATGGGTTCTTGGTTGAAAGACGCAGAATAGTGGATAGGGTGACCAAAAGAAATACAGTAGCTTGGCCTCATATGCAGGTGCTTGAAGTGATACACACAAATAAGTATTCTGCCTTGACGAAAATGGGCCTTTGGTGATGGGATTATACTTTCTAGCTTCGATGGGGGATAGGGACAAAGCAAGCGGATGAGCTGATCGCTTGTTAGTGCTCACGGAGTCAGCATAGATTTTCGCAATAAAGAATGCAAACTTGGTCATGATAATGCTCTGTCCACACTATCGCCATTGTAGCACTCCTGACGATCTCTCATAGGGAGAAAATACCGGTCCAGTATCCCCCGGCTAGTAAAGGTGACTCATGATTGCAATCTGCCTTTCAGCATACAACGCACAGCTTTCTCCGCTTGCCTGATGAAACTCAAGCCACGACTTTGTCCTGCTTCTCTAGCATCAAAACCCTGACAATTCCACAATTATTGACCCTGTCACTTGTCATGGTAAGTCTTCATATCTGGTGACCACTCTTTGAATGGATTCCGGTACCCATTGTGGGCCGCTCCCACAGCGAGATTTGTGATATCTAGAACGCAATCTGCTGGCAAACCAGCGAAATATTCACCAAAAAGCTTCGTATCTTTGGGAACGATGTCTTTCGTCAACCAGACGAACGCCGCCGTCAAATATCTGCGAATGCCACACTGCCCTACTGTTTTCTCATAAACCATCTTCACAATTCCTGTATCTGGCAAGGTGTATTTTCGATTGTCAAGGGGCGATATGACGGGCGCTGTGTCGAGAAGGCAGTTCCCGAATGCTGGGCATTGGAGGTACTTGGATAGTAGGTAGAGCTTCGAAAATTTCGTCCAGACCTTGGAATCGTGGCGCTGCTCCCCACAGAGTTTGAGCAAATCGATATTTCCTGAATACACCCATTCGACGAAGCAGTTGAATAGTTCCGGCTCCTGTTCGTACAAATAAAGTTTGCCGTCAACCGATTCTTCAAAGCTTCCATTGAGCGCAGCCTTGAAGTAGGGGGACGCTTGACAGACAAGAAGCTTGTGAATTATGAAGGCCTTCTCCTCATGCCCTACAAAGACCTTCACTGTCTCGTCTTCGAATCTGGTGCACAGAGAGTTAGCCAGTCGGCATGATGATTAATTTCCTAGGTGTGCTTACTTCAAGCGCTTCGCTGGCGGCGGTGACAAATCATTTGTTTTCGACGTTGATAGGTTCTTCGAATTAGCCTTAGACATTGTGCTTCATTCACATCACAAGAGGCAGAGGTTCCGAGCGAGGTCACTGATCAAACTCATTCAGAGCTCAGCTTGCCAATTTGATACTGGTGGTAGGCTTGGTGTTGTGAGATTCTGGTGAAGGTGCAATGTTCAAAGCCAGGTTCTTAAATCAAAGGAGGAGGATTTAAAATGGCTATCCAGAAGACCCGAAACTGTAAATTTGGAATTCTGCAGACCGAGAAACACAGAATCCGTAAGGCATCTTGCTAAATTCGAGCCCTACCTAATGAGATTCTTTAACCAGAGTTGGAGCATGCACCACTACCTTAGGGATTACAGGATCCTTCTTAGATGTCTCAAGTACAAAAGCAACATGTGGTCTATGTGCCGCCCCTCAGAGAGTTGCAGGGTTGACGAGGGCGGAAAGTTCTTTGAAGGTACATAGACGTCAACTTTAACATTTTATCGTAGCGAGAGAAGCAGTCTTGATCATGCTAATAACCTTACTCCTCCTACCTGACTCGCCCAACGTCATTCTCAACAACAACGATCCTTTGGTGTCTTTCGGCGAAGGTCATTGGGCACGCTGACAGAAATAGGATAGCCGCTAGAACGGATGGAGTGATATACGCTCGAAATGTGAATGGACTATCATGGTCAATCAAGCCATGCGTAGAGGACGGTTCGGAGAAGGTAGGATAGAATCGACTGTGGATTACTTAGCAGGCAGTGACGCTTCGGGAACTATGCTCAGCAGAATATGATATCGTTCAAGTTCCCCTTTAGATGGTAGCACAGATAGGAACAGGTGTCTCTTGGGCAGTAGACTCGATATGAAGTTCGCTGCCAAGGACTAATTGTTCTGACTCATGCAACCTGAATCGACTGACTCATATTTCCCCACAGCACTCCCACAATACTAGTAAAATGCGATGTACCTTGTTCCTGTGTTCACATTTTACATCCCAACAAGCTAGTCGATATGGCGGACTCCGCGAATGAAGTCACTGAAAACGTTGCGAACCTGCATCTAGACGAGGTTACAGGTGAGAGGATATCGAAGACCGAACTCAAGAAACGCCAGAAGCTCCGCGCACAGGAAGAGAGGAAGCAACAACGGGCGGCAGCTACACCTGCAAAGACCGAGAAGAAGAGACCTGCCGAAGATGACGAGAGCAATCTAACACCAAATGTAAGCGACACTTGAGCTTACCCGTTATCGCCATTGACGTTAGGTAGCAATATTTCGAGATTCGAAGCAATCGCATTAAGAGATTGAGAGACAGCAAGGACCCAAACCCGTATCCACATAAATTCCAAACCAATGTCGACCTGAGAGATTTCCTCGAGAGGTATGCATCAATCAAGACCGGCGAACATGAAAAGGATACAGAGATTCGGGTCGCAGGCCGGGTGTACACCAAGCGAGCATCTGGATCTAAGCTGGTATTCTATGACATCCGAGCTGAGGGCGTTAAGGTGCAGGTCATGTGTCAAGCTCAGGAGGCGTCCGATAATGCTCAGTTTGAGGCACAGCATGAACATCTTCGAAGAGGAGACATAATTGGTGTTGTTGGCTACCCTGGTCGAACAGCACCGAAGAATCGTCCTGAAGGAGAACTTTCGATCTTTGCACGCCAAGTCATTCTCTTGACCCCTTGCCTGAAGCAGATACCATCAGAGCATTACGGTTTACAAGATGTTGAGACTCGCTTTCGCAAGCGCTATCTAGACCTTATAATGAATGAGAAGTCACGGAATGTAATGATAACCCGAGCGAACGTGGTGTCATACGTTCGGCGCTTCTTCGACGAGAGGAAGTTTGTGGAGGTTGAAACGCCAATGATGAACCAAATTGCCGGTGGAGCTACAGCCAAGCCATTCGTCACACATATCAACGAGTACAAGCAGAATCTATTCATGCGGGTAGCGCCGGAGCTGTATCTGAAGATGTTGATTGTGGGTGGACTTGAGCGAGTGTATGAATTGGGCAAGCAATTTCGAAATGAAGGTGCAGACCTGACTCACAATCCCGAATTCACCACGTGCGAGTTTTACTGGGCTTATGCCGACGTGTATGACGTTATGGATCTGACCGAAGAACTGGTATCAGGCTTGGTCAAGCATGTAACTGGTAGCTACGAAACGACCTTCCACACCCAAGATGGTGAGACTTACAATGTCAACTGGGCAAGACCGTGGAAGAGGATTGAAATGATACCTGCTCTGGAAGAGGCTACGGGAGAGAAGTTCCCACCAGGGCCAGAATTGCATACCACGGAAACAAATGAGTTTTTGAGGAAAGTTTTGAAGAAGTGCAATGTCGAATGCTCGCCACCACAGACGAATGCTCGTATGCTGGACAAGCTTGTTGGAGAGTTCATTGAAGAGAAATGCATCAACCCTACATTCATTACAGAGCATCCTCAGATGATGTCACCATTGGCCAAATACCATCGCAGCAAGCCAGGTCTATGTGAGCGTTTCGAGGCTTTCGTTTGCAAGAAGGAGATTGTCAATGCATACACCGAGCTAAACGATCCATTTGACCAGCGGCTGAGATTTGAGGAGCAGGCTCGACAGAAGGATCAAGGAGATGAAGAAGCTCAACTGATTGATGAGAATTTCTGCGAATCACTGGAATATGGCCTGCCGCCTACTGGTGGATGGGGCATGGGCATCGATCGGCTCGTGATGTTCCTCACGGACAATTACACAATCAGAGAAGTTCTGGCCTTCCCATTTATGCGGGATGAACGTATCAAAGACAAGGAGACAGCCGCGGAGATTGTTGGGATAGAACCAATGCCGGTTGAGGAAATCAGTAAGTGGCAATGAGGAAGCTATTTGAGACATTGGCTAATAACTTTCCAGAACATAAATAGCACGTGAACTCAAGAGATATGCAAACTATTTTTCGTAATTGCGAGCTTCCTATACCGTTTTGACAGCTACAAAAATCCCAACATAGAGCGATGCCATTCCTGGTGCCTACCGAATTCGGCGGTGTGAAGACGGTATGAAAATGTTAGCTACCCATCCAGCGACTCCTAATGTGAACACCCAAGAGTCTGGTCTGCCAAAGGCTTCTGGCCCTGTTCAATGCTGTCCCAAAGAGACTAGGGCTCAGTGTGAAGATTAGCTCGAAAATAAGTCATCTTTGCTCACTCCTTCTAAGGTCACTTATGACGTGCTTGAACACAATTTCAGTCCATACTTGGTTGTCCATATACGGAGTATGGTAAGTCCCAAAGCCCATCAACACCGCTTACATGCGGTGGCTCGGTTAATTCCGGCAGTCACTGTTGACGACAAGAGAACACACGCAATTCAAGCATACCTACTCTGCTAGTCATACTGAATACTTTCACTCTGCAGCCATCTTTACTTGTACACAATAGAATGTGTTATTCCGTCGTTTGAATACGAATCCTGCTCTTCAGGTGTCCAGCACTATTTCTACTCTCGAAACCCTCCACCCTTGTGGCCCCTAATCATCCATCCTCATCGACTGTCAAACACCCTTCCAATATTTGGTAGATCCTTCTCGTTGAAGCCATCTTTGAACTTTGACGTGCCACCATCCAAAGCAGCCATGGCTGATCCATCTCAACCTCAACAACCTCCTCTGTCCGCCACGCAGGCTTCAAGCGATCCTACCAGCAAGCAAAAGCCTCTGTCTCCGGCTCCCATGGCATCTGCAACCAAATATGACATTGCCCCCCCACATCCTCAAGAAGCAGGCTCGTCATCCGGGCCAACATTATCAAAACCACTGACCCAGGCATCCCCTACCACACCTGGAACACCGTCTGTTATGAGTGCAACACCGTCTTCTCTCATCACACCAGCAGCGGCATCCCTCACAACACCTTCTGGCAGCAGCTCCAAGATGACCAACTCCGCTCAGCTTCTTGCTAACGCCCGCGCAAAACTTGCAGCAGCAAAGAAGACCACCACGCCATCAGCTTCCAAACCGTCACCTGATGCTAATGTCCAAGTCTTCGAGATTACCCACCTAAAGACCATCAAATGCGATGTTTGTGAGCAGAAGAATGGCGAGATTCTTTACAAATGTCAAAATTGCCCTGACCATCACCAGATCTGCTCTCGCTGTGTCAAAAACACAGAACCACAGCCCGCTGGGATTACAATGGGACGGAAAGATTGGAGTGTCCATGCTAAGCTCAAGGATGCACATGCTGACTACATGCAACCAATCTGCATGCACAAGAAAGAGGATGGAGGTTACGAATATGATGGAGTCAAGTTTATCATGGCACAAGGCAAGAGAAGTGGCATCAAGAAGGTTCGAAAGGCAACCCCTAAGACGAAGGCTACCGCTGTTGAGCGCAATTCTGCTGTGCATCGAGCCCTTGGTGGAAACAAGACTACCCAGCAGGGAAGGAGGATTGAGGCAATGGCAAGAGCGAAACTCGAGAGAAGTCAGGACCAGAATCTGAGGGCTAGGGTTGCTGCCGCTAGGGCGAGGAGGGCGAAACAAGATGAAGCTGACGGTAAAGTACAACCTCAAGCTGGAGAGAAAAAGAGGAAGGCAGATGTACTGGATGAAGATGATGATTCAAGTACGGATGTCGACATCGAGAATGCAAGCGAGCTTACGACGGAGGAGGGTAACGACGAAGATAGTGAAGCCACGCAGAATGACGGCGAAGGCGGCTGGGATCCTGTGGAAACGGCGGCTGCAATGAAGGAGTCTTTGCGTGATATCGGGCGTGAGTGAAAGCATACTTGTACAACAGAAAAGGTTGGTCACTGAATCAGAATAGGACATGAAGGTGATCAATCCAACCGAGTCAGATTCCAGAACACAAAAAATCCACGTTTGGGCACATTCTCGCCACCTCACAGTGTTTCTTCTGGTTTCCCGGCTATTAACGCCACAAAACATTCGTCGTCGGTTGGAAGAATGCTGCCACATGCATCAGTATCAAAGCATGTGTTGATCGACGATCCATTCGTTTCACAAGGTCCAGGCATAAAGGACAGCAGAGTCCTACGTACAGAACGTCCTGCATCAACACCTAACCGGTCTGGAAACCTTTCACGGACGGATCAAATGAAGAACCCTCCAATAATGTCACCATATCGCATGCAGACCCAATTTTCTCGGAGTGTCACGGATCAACCAGAGCAAAACAAGACGTCTGAGTCGAAGATGCCTTACCGCCATTTCTCTTCTGATTCTACCAAGCAAGATGATAAGCTGAATAGGCCAGAGCAGACCTCACCATTCAAAATGCCGACAATGTTCTCGACCGAGCAAGACTCTACGAGCACTCCTAAGGTGGTTGAGCGGTCGCAGCAGAGAGCACAGGCTCAACAAGAGCTGCAGCATATGGAAGCATTAGGCGCCGGCCAGGAAGATCCATACGCCCAAGATGCCTTGGGTATCGGCATGCTTCTTCAAGCCGCTAAGGTGATAGATGATAGAGAGCGAGCACAGGAACTGCAAACCGGAGATCTCACACAGCTGGATGGGTCATCCGACTCTGATGTGCACAATGCACCCTCCGAACAACCCGATGACAACGACTCAAGATTCAAAGATGCCTCAGAACTCGACTGGCTTAGCAGTACGCGTCGCACCCCACGAGCTGACATGCTAATCGCCTCCCCTTCTATTCGTGGCCGACCTGCAACCTCCAACCTTCATTCACCCAACGAGCCCCACAGGCACAAACGTCGCCGGAGCGAACGTCTAACATCCGCCTCCTCTCCAATGGACTTGAACCCTCAATCGCCATCACCTTTTCCTGAGCGAGCCTCCAAACGAGCCAGAAGTGAACAGCCTACTTCCACTTCTAGATCCAGATCCAAGTCCACTCACATGTCCACCACCACCGCCACCGCAAAACCCATCACAGCAGAGTCCAGTACCGCTCCAGACCCTTCCGCCAATAGCACCACTCACCAAGATATGATCATACGCGAGCGCATCAAAGCCATATATGACAAAGCCACCGCAATGTCAAAAGGTACATGGAAGCCCAATTTCCCTCCATTGGTGAGGGAGTATATCGAAGAACAGAGGCTTAGGAAGGAGAAGACCATGCTGTGGTTGGAGCGGCAGGAACAGGGGCAGCCGGACGAGGTCGCTGGTGAAGAAGAGGAAGAGGAAGGTGAAGAGGACGAGGATGAGGAGCCAGAGGACGAGGGAGATAGAGATGAAGAGTACGACGAGGGCGTCGAAGGCGGATATTGGATCGAGAGTTCTGGAAGTGAGAGTCAAGAGTCCCATGCTCCAGGTCCGCGTGAAAGCGGCAAGGGCAAGGAGACCAAGCACGCGCAGCTGAAGATCCAGGACAGTCAATCTGGCTCCGATCACGATCACGACCTCGATGCTCCGATCAACGTCGGCGTCAATGACAACAAGAATAACACCGCCAAAAACAACAACAGCAACACTAAATCCGAAGGCCAACACCTCAGTTCCGATCCCATCATCCCTCCAGGTCCTGCCCGCCCCCAGCACGCTGCAGACGAAGCCAAGCAGGAAGTCGCTCACGACGACACAGAGGCAAATGGAAATGACGATGCCGCCAGTGATTGCGCAGGCGATACCATCAACGTGCACTCCCAGTCCAGCCTGCGCGGGCGCGGACGCGGTCGCGGTCGACGGCTTGTACGGGGCCATCGGAAATCTGGGAGCGATGAGGTGTGAAGATTCTAACTCCAACTTCTACGTTGCTTTTTCTTTTTTTTTCTCGGCAGGCAGGCGGAAGGGGCAGCGGAGCTCTGAATAGCTGTCTCGGGTGTTTGGATAGCGGACTTGTGAGAATTAACATGGTTGGTTGATTGACGGGGAGATTGGAGGTGGCTGATAGCTGTGCTTGTGTTTGGAATGGGCTGTCGAAGGAGTTCTTTGGTCAACACTTTGTGGATAGCAGGGGTAGCTAGGCGATTGTTAGAGTTTTGCAGGAGACTACGAGGTAATTCTTCTTGATCATTCAGGGACTGTGGATAGACTCTTTTTTGGGTTTCAAGTCTCTCTCTCCCCCTCTCTTGCTGGCTTGCTACAAAAATCCCCCCTCTTCCTTATTCGAGAACTAGTCCCGCCATATGGCCAAACACTCCCACCTCTCCGCCACACTCCTCGCTCCATGCTTCCGCTCCACCCTTTCCACCCCCCTTGCATCAGTCCCCATCAATAACTCATCATCCTCCTTTGTCCACACGCCTCTAACATCCCTAGGAACACCACGACCCCGTTCCAGACTCTCATACACACTATCAGCCAGCGTGTTTTGCAGATTCGTCGCTTCGGCTGCTGTGACGAGAAGTTTGAGATTCTTGCCCTCGGAGACGCGAAGTTGCACCCAGGTATCTAAATCCAAATCGGAGGTGGAGGTGGAGGTCGTGCTTGAGGTTGGAGATGTCGTCCTTTCTCCTCGATTACTCCGCTCACCAAGATTCGGGGCCGGGTCCATGGCCTCCCAGCCTCCTTCTGGATCTGGGAGGCCGAAATCAAATGAACCTTCGCCGTGCTGGGTGGTGTTGGAAAACAATGCCTGCGTGCTCGGCTGTGATTTTTTCTGCACGGCCTGCGGCTGTTCTGCTGCGGTTTCGAACTCGTCTTGGTCAGTGTCTTCGTGGTTCTGGGAGAAGTCTGGCGCGGTTTCGAATTCGGGGGTTGGTGAGCCGCTGGAAGCAATGTCGACGTTATGGGCTCGCGCCCCAGATAAACTAGATGTGATGCCTGGCTCGTGATCACTGACTAAGTGCACGGAGATTGGACTTGTGCGGGTTTCTGGGTCCATGGTCTCTTTACGTCTAGGGGTTCGATCAGAAGTGGTTGGGAGATTGTCTTCTTCGTCAGCAGTATCGGAAGAAACGCAAAGGGGTGAGAAAGAGCGCTCTAGTTCGTGATGCGGCCTTTTCCGAGCTCTTGGTGTCGGTGTACCCGGTAGATCTTCAAGAGTTTCGCTCTCCTGGGTGTGCTCGGGGGTTGATGGGATTTCAAGAACCGGATTATCGGCCAGAGACAGCTTGCGTCGCTTGGCTGATGGCAGGGGTGTCCATTCTGTGTCCTCGCTTTCATGCTGCTGTACTCCACTGATCCGTCGTAAGGGTTGCCTTTTATGGGCTGGGCTACCAAGGTTTGGCGAACCGGCTGACTCTTGCGAATTGGTTTTGGCTGGACTTCTCTTTCGTGATTGATTTGGCGCCTGCCGACTTCCGTCAGCCTCTGACTTCCAGTCTGCTGGAGACTGTGGTGTGAAAGAGGGACTCCGCTGACGACGACTCGGTCTTGGTGGTGTGCTCACTGTATCTCCATTCCTATTCTGCCGGACATTCTCGCTAGACATCTCTATATTCTGGCTCTTCCCCTTCTTCCGCATCGTGGATTGAGCCTTGTTGGTGTCTCCTTCTCCCTGTCGACCGTTTGTACTGGCAGTGTCGATACTCGTCGTTTTCTTTCGTTCCTGTGACTTCTTCTGCTGTTTGTGATAATATGGTACGACGACTTCATGGAAATAGGTTTTCCATTGCTCTGCAGTGTGAGATCGATGCACTTCCGCCATGTGCTCCCATGCTGGCCCAGATTCATCTTTAGGTACTTCAAGGATGGCTTCCGCAGCACCCAGAAGCAGATTCCTCTCTTCCCTAGAGAATTTCCAGGATACGGCGTCACTCTTCTGTTTCGCTATGGGCGTCTTTTTTAACTGTGGTCCACTATCACTCCTCTTTCGCATTGATTTCATAGGCGTGGGCGACTGTGTTGTAGTTACTGGACTGGCTACATGAATAGTGTCGCCATTCGAGCCTCCTTGCCGGACCTTAGGCGGCCTACCGCGTTTGCGATTTGGTGATTCTTTCACAGGCACTTCAACAGCTATTCTTGGGAAGTCGCTAGTACCATCGATTCCGCTGCGTAATGCTTTCAATGGGGTCCTCGTTAGGGACGGCTTTTTCTCTCCAGGTGCCATAGCTTGCTGCCCCGTTTTATTGCTAGACATCGCATCCCTGTTCTGGTACTGCACATGTTTTAGCCACCGATCCCTCCAGCTCTGATATGTATGCCTGGGATTTGCTGCCTCGAGCTGCTGGTAGATAACATTCCCGGCAGACCCTTTCATTCCTTTGTAGGGTTTTAGCCAGTCCCATAGCATCTGATCATCTGCCTCCGTGAAAGTAGTCCTGGCGCCTTTTGAGGCCAAAGTGACGCTTCCAACAGGCCTCGCAGCTCTACTACTCAAACCGCCAATTTTATGAGCCTCGAGATCTTCAAGTTGTCCTTTCCTTACGGAATACTCGACATATCGGTAGGAATACATTCCTGGAGGAGGGTTCTTCCGCGCATGATCGTACAGACAGATGTCGGCCTGCTTTTCGAGCTGCACGACCTCGCCTCCATTGACTTTGACAAATTCAATGAATCGAGTTCTTTGTGGTACTGTGCTTGAGAACCAGATCTTCTGGCCTGTGAATAGTGCCTCTGCATTTGGCTGATCGTTTTGGATCCCGTTGTATACCACTGTGGGAGCCATTCACCCTACGCCGGTTTTTCTCTTTCATAGAGTCAAGGCCAGAGGGAGGTCAGCGGGAGGTCAGATTGGCAGAGCCATGCAAGCACATGAAAGCAATGAGCATGAACTCCGCAACCGTTGGCTTATTGAGGTTCAAAACATCATACACGTGACCTTGCTTTGATCTCGCGTCCAGCTCACTACTACGGTAACTACTAGTACCCGTGGCCCAATGGGTGGAGCCCTGGTAGGGCCCCACTTGCAGGGGGGGCCCCCCTGGCAAGCCCGCGCGCAGCGCGTGGCCGACACCGTAACGCATCAACACCCGTAACGCTCCTCTCGATTTTCTTCCAAATAGCGTGTATTCTTTTGTGTATAGCTCCACCACAACATGCCTGATTCGAATGAGGAGATAGATGAGCGCGTAGCAAATGCCGTACGAGATATTCTTGCAGAGCGTGAGGCAGGGGAGCGTCCTGTTATTGCAGAAAAGGCGCGCGAATATCGAGTGAGCAAATTTCGCGTTCAACGTCGATTAAAGGGCATAGGACCTCGTATAAGTCGAAAACCGAAGAACTATAAGCTGTCAGAGATACAGGAGCAAGCACTTTTGCAATATATCTTGTCATTGGATGAGATAAGCCAGTCGATAAGCTATGATCATGTTAATAAGGTCGCAAATGGGATGCTTAAGGAGGATCATACAGAGAATTCTACAGCGC
>NW_006913463.1:0-3622 GCF_000464535.1 Endocarpon pusillum Z07020
TATAATATTACTAACTTTAATAACTAAAAAAAATTAATTCTTTTATTAGGAAATAAAAATAAAGTCTTTATTTTAGGAGCTAAAAAGATAATTCACGTCTGCTTTTATACTTATAATATTTGACTTAATAATATTATAAAGCTAGAAATAATATTCTTTAATATCTTTCAAAATTCTTTATAAGAATAAATAAGATTAAACTTTATATTATTAGTATTTAGTTTAAAAAAATTAGAAAAATTAAATAAAGTTAGTATTTAATAATTCTTTCTTTTAGTATTAATTCTATGTTACATTTTTAATTTAAGAAATAATTTTAGAGAATATTTCTTGATTTTCTCTTCTAGAATCCTATTTATGCGCCTGACTCTAGCAGTTACCTTCCTTATAAACGAGTTTTTCGTATTCCTTACAGTATCAAAAGGTCTGTTTTCCTCTTTTTTGAACTCTTTTTGATTTCTTAGATCTCTCTATATCTATATTCTGATTCGAATTAAATCGAAATATAGAATTAAAGAGGTCCTCCTCTCTCAAATCCTGTTTTTTTAACAGTTTTATTAATTTTGGTATACAAAATACATAGTAGCTTTTTTTTGATGCTTTAAAATAAGTATAATGCTTATATAAAGACTCTAGTGCTTCTAGCGCATTTTTTTACTAAATAATAGAGTTTTTGACTCTATTAATAGCATCTAAAGAGGGTTTTAGTCCAGATTAATAAGATTAAAATTAATATTTCAGATAAGATTATTTAATGATTTTTTGAGCGAAATCCTCTGAATCCACATAAAATAGAAGATTAATAAGATCTTCTATATAGCCTTAATGCTGATTTGTGTCTCGGTTACTAGTTTAAGTCGTTTTAGAGCTGTTAATAGCTAAATCAAGCTTATAATTATTTGTAACAGCTAAATCAAGATACCAAAAAACTCCTCTAAGGAATTCGGTAAGATTCGATGAAATATATTGATAAAGGCGGTGCTGGATCTACTCCCTCTATATAATGATTATAATAGTTAATAAATAAAGGAATAAGAAGAATTTTGGTCGAAGAGTCTCTAAAGGGTTTTTAAGTAATTATTAAATTTAAGGCTAATTTTCAGGGTCTTTTTCGCTCGTGTTTAATTAATTTAGGTAAAGAAAATTTGCTAGTTATTCTTATTCAGAAATTATAATAGCTTAAAAATTAGGCGAGATATTATATAAAAAAGAAATAAAAAATAGAAAACTTACTTATAACTATATTTGAATCCTGCCACAACTAACAAGCTATTCATAAATAATAGTAGCTTCTAGATGGCCTTATTCTAATACTCTATTTGCAATTTTAAGCATTAAAAGACAGGAGGAATAGCTAACAGCTAATTTTTGAACAGTTTTAATAATAATAATTCCACGCTCTTTTAGTGCTTAAACAGATTTCTATAAAATGAATAAATTATTCAAAAATAGATGGAAATTCAGCTTTTTTTGCTTAATAAATAGAGCTAAACAGGAAACTAAACAAATAACAACTGATTACGTAGTATTTAAAAGAGTAGTTTTTATAAAATTTAGAATAAAAACAAAAGCATATTTTTTAGCAGCTAATATCCCCTTGTTTAACCCTGGCTTTGTGCCTTCCCAGATAAAAATATAATCAGAATCTGCTAAAGCAAAGATTTTGAACCCTGTAGGTATAGGCTTGCTAGGAATAGTAACTTTTTTTAAAGTTTAATCTTTAAATTTAATTATAACTTTATCAATAGTGATATTTGTGCTTAGAAGCCAATAAAAAGCAGATTTTTGACGAAGAATAGACATAATAGAGTCCAATTTATCCCACTAATTTCCCTTTATAGAAGAGGGATTTAACCTTCTATCTTTAAAATGTATAATGAACATAATATACTTAAAACAATTTTTAGAAATAGGAGAAAAAGCAAGAATCTCTTTAGAATTCCAAAGATACTTATGAATAGGCTGCTTATGAAGTGCTAGAAGCAATAAACAGCCAAAAAATTAATATAGTTTAAGAATAGAGAGAGATTTCCAAGGATTTTTAACAGAATTATAACAAAATGCAAAGGAATTCGTTTCTTTAACAATAAGAGACATAACATCCCAGTTAAAGAATAGCTAAAATAGGGCTAGAGGGTGCTAATGCTGATTGTTCGGAAGATTTCAAGGTTCAGAGGGATGTTTAATAATCAGAATTAGTTGAAAATCAGGTAAAGGTTAAAGAATTGCGTTAATTTGGCGGCCTTTAAAGTGTTCTTTAGCTTCTTCTGAGGGTATTAGAAGCTTATCTAGCTGAGTATTAGCTGTAGAGTCATCAGAGATAAATGGAGCTAATAGAAATTAGTATAAATAGTAAAAAAACAGCTAAAAATAAGTCAAAAGAGCTATTTTTACTTACTTGTATAATTATTTGGCTGTTTTTCTGCCTATTTCTTCAGAATAGACTTTGCTTTTGGCCCTCTTTTTGTAGGATTCAGATATAGAGACTCTGCAAGATAGAGAGGGCCACGTTTTTGATGAATTTCAGCCTGAAATAGGATCTCAACAGAGATATTAGGATCAATTGGCCCTATTTTGGGGCCGGAGTTAGCCGGAGAGGATCCCTTATAGTTATCAGAGCCATAGCTATCTAGGGAAGAAATTTCGTCTTAATTCGTTAAGAATTAAGCGTTTTAGGAGGCTTTTCGTACACATTTTAGGCGTAGAATGCGTGAATTTGAGGGATTTTCAATAGAATTCAGCTGGTTTTCAGCGCTTTCAACGGATAGCTTACTAATAGTACGCTTATGCAAGGCAATTGAGGCGCTAACACTTGATTCTGGCGCTAATTAAGCTAAAATTCGTGGAGAAATCACTATTTTGAGTTATTTTGAAGGTTTTTAATAGTTTTTAAAGATTTCTGAGTAAAAGAAGCTAATTTGAGGTAATAGAGTTGATTGAATAGATAAGGCCAAGGGCTAGTATCACTTTGAACTAATTTCAAGTGGATTTGGTAGAGAAATAAAAGAGTAAAGGTGATATAAAGTAATAGAATTAATTAGTATAGGATGCCAAGTTTTGATAGAAACAAAAAATAGAAAAGTTTTAAAACCTTAATTCTCTAATACCTTCTTAATTACTTAAGCTATAACTCTTAAATAAGCTTTTTCTAAATGTCTATAGATAGGTCTATATAATATATTATTTATAAAGTTATATCTTTTTTACTAATAA
The DNA here is from genome assembly GCF_000464535.1 of Endocarpon pusillum Z07020. Taxonomy (NCBI): domain Eukaryota; kingdom Fungi; phylum Ascomycota; class Eurotiomycetes; order Verrucariales; family Verrucariaceae; genus Endocarpon; species Endocarpon pusillum. Next base: position 3,214 of record NW_006913463.1, read on the forward strand.
AGTTAAGCTTAAAAATATTTTTAAAAACTAATAATTTTTTACCTTTTATATTTTCTCTTTATAAATAGTAGCCGTATTAACTTGAAATCTAAATATTAATTTAGAACTATTCATAGGCTATCAAATAATACTATTTATAGATCTTTAGCTCTAATAATTAGCCTAATACAGCTAATTTAAGTTTTACTCTTATAATTTATTTTTGGTGTTCTTAATGCTAAGGCTGCAGCTAGATCTTAATGAGTTTTGATGTCTTAACAAGTTTTAATGTTCTTAATATTAAGGCTGTAACACTCTTCTATAATTTTAATATTCTTAATACTAAGGCTATAAAATAACCTTACTATTAAATACAAATAATACTTAATACTAAGCTTTATAAGAGAGGACACTTATATAAAAGTCTATT